>NC_062208.1:147500-427412 GCF_912470025.1 Vespa velutina
ATAATAATAATAATAATAATAATAATAATAATAATAATAATAATAATAATAATAATAATAATAATAATAATAATAATAATAATAATAATAATAATAATAATAATAATAATAATAATAATAATAATAATAATAATAATAATAATAATAATAATAATAATAATAATAATAATAATAATAATAATAATAATAATAATAATAATAATAATAATAATAATAATAATAATAATAATAATAATAATAATAATAATAATAATAATAATAATAATAATAATAATAATAATAATAATAATAATAATAATAATAATAATAATAATAATAATAATAATAATAATAATAATAATAATAATAATAATAATAATAATAATAATAATAATAATAATAATAATAATAATAATAATAATAATAATAATAATAATAATAATAATAATAATAATAATAATAATAATAATAATAATAATAATAATAATAATAATAATAATAATAATAATAATAATAATAATAATAATAATAATAATAATAATAATAATAATAATAATAATAATAATAATAATAATAATAATAATAATATAATAATAATAATAATAATAATAATAATAATAATAATAATAATAATAATAATAATAATAATAATAATAATAATAATAATAATAATAATAATAATAATAATAATAATAATAATAATAATAATAATAATAATAATAAAAATAATAATAATAATAATATAATAATATAAAATAAATAATAATATAAAATAATATAAAAATAAAATAATAATATTATTATTATTATTATTATTATTATTATTATTAACACTATGCTGTTCGCACGTCTAATCTAGATTTTTTCGTGTCGCGCCGGTTGAACTGACTTACATAATTTCGCTTATCGCCGGCGGTTTTTCGAGATTCTTGTTTACTAATCTTATCGTCAGTTCCCATATCTCAATCCTGTCTCTCGATTTTCTCAAAATTGTAAGGGTATACATATGTAAATAAGTACAAGATTTTTTTGTATTACATGTTTATCTATTTATTTATATTTTGTTGAAAACTTAGTATTTATTTTTTAAATTAGACGAAGCAAAATAATCTCCGAGGTGAAGTGCAACTCCACAAGATTTACAGATTAAATTAGTTCTCTTAATTTTTTGTTTTTATAACACACATGACATCTTCTGCGTTTTCGGTTGTTGGTTTCTGAAATACGTATCAGCTGGTGTTCTTTTACGAGGCCGGAAAGTCTATTGATTGATTCACGACTGGAAGCACGCCATGTACTCGAGACCTCCGAGTTCTCTTCACCAACAGGTGAATGATCTTTTATCCATGATTCGCATGTTTTCAATAAAAAATCATGAAAGTGGAGTTTTTTGGAATCTGTATAATGTTGTTGCAGTATGAACGCGTTGTATAAAGCGCAATTGAAAAGGTATAATGCCACTTTTTTTGACCATTTTATGGTTTTCCGGTATATAGGATAATAGCTCAAAAATTGATCAGCTCGATCTACACCCTTCATATATTTATTATAATCCAAAATAGATGCGGGTTTTTAATCGTACTATGGGTTTTTCTGCATTTTTTTTGCTGTATCAACTAAACCGCCATTGTGTATGGTAGAAATTGTTCTTATTATTTTCGTCTTCGTTGCTTTCCTTACTTGCACCAGTACTGCTCCTCTTCGTTGATGTTTGATTTCAAATACATTTAGTTTGCAGTTTTTCAACTTTCCCGGTAATCCTCTATTCTTACGCAGCGTTCCACAAACGCGAATTTTTTTCATAAACAAATCTTCCACAAGTTCCACACTGTTATAGTAGTTGTCCATATACAAGTGATGTCATTTTCCAGTAACATTTTTCAATAGTTTTATCACTGTATCCTTTAAAGGTTTTTTAATGCCAGAATATATTTTGTAACGCGAAATATATTCCGTAATGGAATCACACAGCATCTGGACAAGTATACCGTACTTTGTAATTTTTAAGGGATTATAAACTTCAAAACTCAATCGCCCACGCCACGGTATCATTCCTTCATCTATTGTAATATTTTGACCAAGATTGAAGTTTTCTTGAAACTTTTTTGTAAAATAATCAATTATACCTTATACTTTGAACAGTCGGTCAGCATTGGCAGGTATTTTACTATTATCCGAGAAATGTAAAAACGATAATATTTGCCGAAATCTATTTCGGGACATCGTTTTATCAAATATTGGTGTTTCCAAAAGTGGATTTGTCAACCAACCATCTTCAATCCTTGGTTTTTTAACGATTCCCATAAGAATAATCAGTCCAAACCATTTTTTTAGTTCGACTGCCGTAACATTGAAAAATTTTGCACTTTTTTTATCGGGCTTCCTCCTGGTGGAATTTTGTACCTGTTCGTTTCAATACTAATAAATTCAAACAAGTCGTTCCCTATAAATAGTTCCACAACATCCTCGAAATTGTTTGTATCTCTGGAAAGTATGTTAGGATCAGAAGATCCTTCGAAAGCATTATTGTTTCTTGGTAAATCAAAATCTGACCACTGTCTACTGTTATCTTCGTCTGATTCATCTGTATCACTTGATAACGGTAGTGTTCGCCGAATTCTCTGTCTACATATTTCAGATTCATCCGAAGATATTGCCTCATTTTTCTTTTCTGAAAACGTAGTGTCTTCTAGTTCCTCACAATCTTGAAATTGGAATGGTACATCAAACAAGATGTCTACACCCTCATCACGTATAATTGTATCTTCTCTTTTGTTTGCCATTGTCGAAGGGCACAGGTTTTTGTGAAAACACGAAGTTGCTACGTCTGTAATTTACTGTTAGTTACAGAATACGCAATATTCTTTCGTTCTCCAGTTTTGAATTTGAATTGAATTTTCCACAATGCAGCCATTGGTGTTTGAGTAATAATTTCCGAATGGCACCAAGATGGAGCCACCGGCACTTATCCGATATTTTTTTCATGGCACTAAGGTGGAGCCACTGGACGTCATAGTGTTAATATTGTTGCGAGCCGGACTAGAGAAGTATGGAGTGAACTTTAAACTAGAAGACCGTTTCTAGGCACCCAGGAATTTTGACACATAACAACGAGTTGTCATCTGTCTTCTAAGGGAACGGTCTAAGGAACGTGACTCACTAACCTTCCGAAATATCTGAAGAGAGTTAATTTGTTAAGTTGTTAATTGTATATAAGTTGTTCCTGTTTAAGTTTTTTTTCGTGTAAACGTTTACTTTCCTAACAAACAAGATATGTAATTACAAGTTCGTGTAGAAATATATATTAAAGTAAGAAACTAATGAAAAATTTATTATATAAATTATTCATTAATCCAATGAAAAACCCAAAGATGCTTCTATGTAATAATGTTCTGCTGTCGCAATTCATTTTTTATAAGTGATGCTATAAAAAACCATTCTCGATCGCTTCTGCACAAGAAATCTTTTCAGTAGCAAAAAGAAATTTGCTGACGTAAATTTTAATCGAGTGAACAAAATCCTTACACTATAATATTTCAATAATCTAGTTTTTTCTCTTCTATCCTCACTTTCTGTTAAGACACAATAATAGTAGGAGTTGTATGGTATAAGCAGAGTATCTGTAAATCACAAAAATTATTACTACAATCATTAGACTACTTCTATTTTAATTAAACTGTTTCTATAGCTTTCAATTGATTCAATTCATCATGGAATTCACTGCAATATTAACTATTATTACAACAATACTAATTAGATAATTCTATAGAATAGTAGTATACTTTTTAAATAAATTACATATGCATAATACGACTAAGAAATTTGAAAAGATATGTCAAGGGAACCAAAAAAATTTTTGATTGAAACCTCTATTTTATTATATACATATGTAGTTGAAATCGCAATATTTCCATAGTACTATAATAAAATATTTTTTCATTAATCATTTTGCCATTTATAAGATTTGACTTTTACAGTAACATTGGCATTAATATTACAAGCAGTGTTTGAATATAGAAGTTGCACGGTCGATTATTCTACATAATGGCCCATCAACTTTGATTTGAGCAAGAGAGTAGGGAGTTCGTATCATTTTGGAAATATCTTCTATTCACCTACAAGAATATGAAATATTAAATGTGGAATTTCGTATATGACATTGATCGGTCTTTTCGAACACGCTTTTAATATACCGATATTTTCTTATATAAGATAATCTTTTTGACTCTTCCAGAATTTTATCCACTTATTTTGTAAGAGACATTTATCTTTGTCGTCGTCGCCTTCTAGCATTTATCTTTTGCATAATTTATTTTGTACACATCTCTCTCTCTCTCTCCCTATCTCTTCCTCTAACTTTCTCGTTCTTCCCACATATACGACTATACTTTTTTTCACTCTTCTACGTGTTCTCACCTACGTATTCATGTATGTGTACATCAATCAGTAGACGTTACTATGATTCGTTTGCATTGATTTTGATAATAAAATTTACGGCTAATTCCGATTCTATGAACGTGATACGAAATTTACGTTAGATAAAATATGATTGTTAGTGAATATCCAAGTTTCGGTTACTTTATAGTAAAAAACGCAATTACGAAGCAAATATATGAATATTTGCTAACTTTCCATTATCAATGTTTAGAGTACTCAATTGAGTATCAAAGATGTATATTTACGTGTTCTTGCTTCAATTGCACCATTATGAAAAAATATAGACTGGAAAAAAAATTGCGAAAACATAAACAATATTTCATAGCCGTGTCAAAGTGACGAAAAGGATTACGCCGAACAATCCTATGATTTGCATGATTTTCATATATTTCAATCCGGTATTGGTTTCGATTGATGACGCACTTATTGAATTCTTTCATTAAATCTTCTAATAGAATCACTTATTAGATCAAGAGTATTTAATAAACACGAATATCCAATAAAAAAATCTAGATGATGACCGATGTGTTGGGCTTGTGCCAAATGTATAATGTAAAATATTATTTTCAGTGTAATGGCCAGTTTGTAGGAATGTCTGTTTCGGCAAATAAAAATATTTAATCTACTGCTATGAGTGTGAGAGAGAAATAGAATGAGGGAGATATGAAATAAGAGGAAGAAAAAGCAATGATACTATGATAATTAAATATGCAATCACCGACGATTACAACAGATCATATCGAATAATTTCTCTTTTCGTGGATTTTGTTTATTGCATCATAGCTTTCACACAAATAGCAGCTGTAATCAATCTATCAGAAGCTTAATACGCGACTGTTTCATTCAGGATTTACCGACCCGTCCAGTTCAAAGAATTATATTATTTAATTGGTCACAAAATTTAACCATTATCTAATAACGAATGCTTAGCGTTCTATCTCTTTTTTTATTGCGATGATCGAAATATTGAAATAGCATATGTGAAGTTATTTTAGAAAACATAAAAATCATGTTGATCAATTTATCTGATTTTAATGATGGTATACATACGTTAAATATTTTAATGAATTGTATGTAGAATGCAACATAAAACGATAATCATTTCCTATAATTCTTTGAACTGGATGAGCCGGTAAATCCTAAATGAAATAGTCGCGTATTAAGCTTTTGATAGATTGATTACAGTAGCCATTTGCGACAGTCAATTGTTGAAACAGAAAGTTGATTATATAAGTCATTTTTAAGGCTTCTTCCGACTTTTGCCCGAAGAGTGTTGTGGCAACCTGAAATTTCTGAATTTAATCACGATCCGATCAAATCATTATCGTGTGAATTTGTCTGTTTTTTTTTCGATTCGTTTCGTTAATTGGACTATTAGTAATTATATTTTTCCATACTAAAAGTATTTTGTCGACATAAATTTTGGTGAATATTATAATATAATATAAATGAATATTATAATTATAGCAGCATCTAAAATGTGGTTAGATCCAAAAAGAAGATATAGTGATCATATTGCCTATGTGTTTCAATAAAAAATTTATGTATTCGACCTGAGTGTTCTAATTTGAAAGAGAAAGAAAGAAAGAGAGAGAGAGAGAGAGAGAGAGAGAGAGAGAGAGAGAGAAATAATGCAAAAATTCATAATTATTTTAATTCAAGACAAGTTTCCACGAGTAATAGGCACTACTCTCATTGCCAGAATCCCTGACAAGGAAAACAACTAGATATCAATCATTGATACATAATTGTAATTATTTTGATATGCTTTTCATTTGTACATCTTTTTTTCTTGTTATTTTTATTTCATCACTCACTCTCTCCCTCTCTCTCTCATTCTCTTTATCATTCTTACCATCTCATTCAATCGCTTCATCATCACCTAAGTCTTTCTCTTTCTCCCTCTTTATCTCGCTCTATTCCATTCTTCGATTGCGCGATTAGAGTTGTATAACGTTGCGCATATTTTTATTGAGACTTCATTAATTCATCAGATTTCTTCTTAATGACTTTTTTAACCGGCAGTTAAAAAGTAAGATATGTAAACATAACGAAATCTTTTTTATAAACGGATTCAGTTGTATCGTTCACAATAAATATGAAATAATCTTGTGGAACGTATACTTCTTAAAAAAAGCCTTTATGGAGATATTTTAATATAAATTTACCAACAATAACATCAAATGTAGTATTATAAGGTTGAAATATCAGCTCGTACTAATACATCAAGGCTTGCTTCAATTTCTGCCCGAAGGGTGGATTAGACTATATAATCCATGGTAAACACGGCTTCTACAATTTATGGCATATAATTTATATAATACACATATAAATATAAGAAAATTCAAGCTATATAATTTGTATAATATATAAATATAAATATAAGAAATAAATGTAAACTGGTCCATTGCAATATAGATAAATTGAGAGTTGTTCATCGTTAAACTGTACAGCATTAAATGTGTAATTAAAAAATAATTTTTTAAAAGTACGTTGCATTTCTCCTACCGATATTTTCCTAATTCTACATGTAAGTATTATATATAGTTTTTCATATGTATTGTTATTATTTCCAAAATCAGTGTTATAACTATGTATAAAAAAAAAATATTTATGAATGAAAATAGGGAATAATTGCTTTTTTCATAATGAACGTTATAATTACTGTTTATTACGCCAAAATTAGAAATTAAAGTAGAAATATATATTCAAATATCAAGCTAACAGAAAAGATGAATTTCATAACATATTCGTATAATTTATAACATATTCTCCATTCTAATGAAGAATTAATTAACAATCAGTTTATAAAACGATGTTCAGTTATAGCATTTTTTGTGAAAGTAAGAGGAGGTGACAAGAAGGAGATACTTCATTTTTGGATCCCCTCCTACTTCCTTCTCGTCTAATCGAATAAGAATTTTCTTATGTAAGCACTGATCACGTGAGCATAGTCCGTACTGCGTATAAATATTCCTCGTTGTCATCTTCCGTCCTCACTTTCCATTAAGACACGAGGTTATTAAGAGTTGTACTGTGTAAGCGGAGTGTTTGTAAATCACAAAAATTATTGCTACAATCATTAGACTACTTCTATTTTAATTAAATTATTTCTATAGCTTTCAATAGCTGCAAATCATCATAAAATTCATTGCAATATTAACTATTATTACAATAATACTAGTTGAATTATTCTACAATATATTACAATACATTTTAAATAAATTACACCAATATAATACGATCAAGAGTATACTGGTTCCGAAATCATACCCAATAATTGGAAATGCTCATTTGTTTCTTGGCGATAATGAAGGTATATTTGTAATTGATATATTTTATATTTAAACGCTTTACCCAGTTTTCATTTATAATTTTTTTTTTTAGATGTAATAGCCCAACATTTTATAAATATTGGTTGAAATTATGAATCATTGTGGCGTATATGGCTAGGAACGAAATTACTTGTAATCGTACATAATCCAGAATATATCAAGGTAAGACCTATTAATTATATTTTAATCATTCGTAGTAAATTTATATTTTTTTCTTTACTTTTCTAGAAGGTATTAAATAATCCAAATATTATTGAGAAGAGCGAGGAGTATAAATATATGAAATCGATTATCGGCAGTGGATTGTTTTCTACTTTAGGTAAAGTATACATATTTTACATTGTTTAATATTGTGTAATTATTTATATTACAAATTTTATATAGATACATATATATACTCATTCGAATATTAACTTATGCAAAATTAAAAGATAAAATATTTTTTCTTCTGGATAGATATATACAAATTAATGTATTATAAAAAAGTATAGCGAATCTTCTCTAGCTCTTCCTCACATTTTCTTTTTAAAGAGAAAAATAAATAAAAAATATAAATTAAGTCTTGCTTTCCTTACGATTTTCAGCAAAATTGTGGAATCATCATAGAAAAATATTAAATGAAGTCTTTCTTAAAAAATATCTAATGTCCCATATGGATGTATTCGTTAATCATTTTGTTGCTTTAATGGAAAAATTGGAAACTTTAGTTGGAGAAGGAATAGACGTTTGCCATTACGCCTTTCGTTGTACATTGGACATAATATATGGTAATATTTCGAAATTTTTAAATGTTTATAAAATTTATATTCATTTCTATGAATTTATAATATTTTTGTTACATTGCTTATTCAAAGATTGTCTCCATCAAACTCCACTAAATTCGCAGACCGATGAGAATTGCAAACTAGATGAATCTATTTATTGATAATATTACTGAATTTTATACTATATCAAATACTTTATTTTTCATTTATAATTCGTGTTTTGTTTCTTTCCTCAGTTTGATGGATATAGCTGCGCGAAGAATATTCAAAACATGATTACATCCGAATGTAATTTTTTGTAATACTGCTATGGGGAGGAAATTTCAAACATGTTCATCCTACCTGAATAACGTTACAAGAAATGTATATTTAAAAGATATATTTCGTTAATTCATCTTATTTCTTTTTAACAATTTAAAATTTAAGTATTATATTGTCTTTATTAATATATATCATTTTTTGTTTGCAAAGACAATCAAAGAAAAAAAGTAATCTATGTTAAGAAGCGTAATTAAACAAGATTTGGTTAGGTCTTACTTTGATATATTCCGGATTATGTACGATTACAAGTAATTTCGTTCCTAGTCATATACGCCACAATGATTCATAATTTCAACCAATATATATAAAATGTTGCGCTATTATATATATATATATAAAAAAATTATAAATGAAAACTGGGTAAACCGTCGTTATCGCCAAGAAACAAATGAGCATTTCCAATTATTGGGTATGCTTTCGGAACCGGTATACTCTTGATCGTATTATATTGGTGTAATTTATTCAAAATGTATTGTAATATATTATAGAATAATTCAACTAGTATTATTGTAATAATAGTTAATATTGCAGTGAATTTTATGATGATTTGCAGCTATTGAAAGCTATAGAAATAATTTAATTAAAATAAAAGTAGTCTAATGATTGTAGCAATAATTTTTGTGATTTACAAACACTCCGCTTACATAGTACAACTCTTATTATCCTTGTGTCTTAATAGAAAGTGAGGACGGAAGATGACAACGAGGAATATTTATATAATACGCAGTACGGACTACGTTCACATAATCAGAGTTTATATAAGAAAATTCTTATTCGATTAGGTAAGAAGGAAATAGGAGGGGATCCAAAAATGAATTATTTCTTTCTTGTCACCTCCTCTTACTTTCACAAAAAATGCTATAACTGAACATCGTTTTATAAACTGATTGTTAATTAATTCTTCATTAGAATGGAGAATATGTTATAAATTATACGAATATGTTATGAAATTCATCTTTTCTGTTAGCTTGATATTTGAATATATATTTCTACTTTAATTTCTAATTTTGGCGTAATAAACAGTAATTATAACGTTCATTATGAAAAAAGCAATTATTCCCTATTTTCATTCATAAATATTTTTTTTTTATACATAGTTATAACACTGATTTTGGAAATAATAACAATACATATGAAAAACTATATATAATACTTATATGTAGAATTAGGAAAATATCGGTAGGAGAAATGCAACGTACTTTTAAAAAATTATTTTTTAATTACACATTTAATGCTGTACAGTTTAACGGTGAACAACTCTCAATTTATGTATATCACAATGGACCACACAAACTTTCATCTGTTCATTCGCTTGACATTCGATGGTCGATATTGCCGAAGTAATATCAACATCGAAGTAACATCAATATAACAACTTTGTCGCACTCATGTCTAGTGTTTTATATATTATATAATCGTGCTTTTCTCTTTTTCACTCGTCCATTATAGCTTTCTGTTATACACATGTACATTTTTTCAAAGTACGGACCAACGAACTTCGTCTAATCCAAGACCGCTTGGAAGTCACACGTGAACTAATACTCATTCTGATCGCTATCATAGTTTATATTTATTTCTTATATTTATATTTATATATTATACAAATTATATGCCATAAATTGTAGAAGCCGCATGTACCATGGATTTTATATTCTGAAGTCAATAAATCGCAATGCTAGAAATGAAGATAATAATTTCCACTTTGTTAATAAGTTATATCATTAAAATAAATCAGTTAGTAATAGTTGAAAAAATTCTGATAAAAATGAATGTTATGTTAAAGCCGGCTAGATCTGTAAGACTAAAATTTGGAAGAGGAATAAATTGTATAATATATATAAATGTAATAAATATATAATTAACATATTATGTTTTTATACGTAATAAATTCCGTACGTGATGGCAGATCTATAGCAGATATAAATTATTAATCGTACAAACTAGGAACTGTAAAAAAAACTGTCTCATGCTATTTTATATAAAAAAATTCATGTAATTTTATATAACAAGTAATCGAAGGATAAAGACCTTGATGATCATTCTTACTGTTAATTTCTAAATTCTTATAAATCAGCTTTTTTAAAAATTAGTAAAACTTCAGTAATGCATTTTTATAGATTTTCTTGTATATGTTCGATATTTGATACCAATTAACACTTTTTCTACGTATAACATGTCGTTGGGCAATGTATTAATTTTCTTTGGAAATATTGGAATGAGTGAAGAGTAACAATGTAAATGATCATTCCTGGAAACAGCAATACGAGCATTCAGTTCGTACTGTTCATTATCCTTAGTTTTACAATGGTTTACGCCAACAATGAGAACAGACGTATTTCTTGAACAATTTTGATAAACAAGGTTTCATTTTAAAGGAGAAAATTTAAGATAGAACTAACTTTTCCGAATTTTTGATAAAGCTTGAAATTTTCTTTGAAAAAATGATCTTTTTTCGAGAATAGTTTACGCAGAAATATGAAGCTTTTTCAAAAATTTCAAACAGTGGAATCCTAGATTAAACCTTCATTTCCAAAATGGGGCTTTGATTAAGAAATATGCTTGTTCTCATTGTTCAATTGCTGTTTTTGACATTTTTTCCAAAGAAAAAATTTTGTACACTGTCATCCCTGTGAAATCTGCAGCAAAAGAAAAGAAGTTCGTGTCTGCACTACTGATTTTCATATCTACACTGGAATTATTTGTTTCGGTTTAGTAAACGATTGATCGCTTGTTTTTTTGCGTAAACTGATAATACTAAGATTTTCTGAACGCTAAGAAATGCGTTTTACGATGCTCTCACGGAAAAACAACGGACACTTTCATGAACTTCGAACAAGTGATTTCACAGCGGAAATAAGAAAATTCGTGTCCGATTGTTCATGTCAATGGATTTGAATTTTTAAGATATTGTTAAATTTTAGAAAATCTTGTAGTTCCTTTTATATTTAATAAACTAAAAACATAGAGTTTTTATAAGCAATATGTGGTACGTTGACAAACATCTAGATTAGTCATTCTGGAATTGTAGATTCTCTGAGAATTAATGATTCCGTTCTTTCTTTTTCTATTTTTGCTGTATCGATGTAAAAGAAAATAATCGACTAATTTATTCTTGGATTTTATTTTATTTGATACTTTAATAGGACGTTACTATCCAATATTTTATATTTATTTCCCTCCACTGATAGTTGATGCGAGTAACAGTGATCTATGAGAAGAGTGATCTATGTTGAATAGGACGCAATAGCATTAGTATTTTGTTTGATGATCAATGCATATAAAATATATACATTTGTTCATTGATTTTCCAATAATAATAATAATTAGTGATAGATAAAAGATCAAAATACGAGTTCGTTTCCACATTATCTACAGGGTTTACCTCTCAGCGCTATTTTTTATGGATTTCTCTGTCTTTGTATCATTACTATTACTACCACTATTATTATAATAATAATACATAATATAAAAATATAATAATAAGAAAAAGAACAAATAAAAGAATATATTTATATTTATTATGTGTGTTCTCCGTCCGAAATTGTTTATTCCCGTAAAGTTTGTTATCTTCCGATTCGTAATTCGGTGTATATTTCATTAGCGATTAACACACTTAGAAAGTTCAATCAAGTATTTTCAAATAGCAACGTGTTATCAGTGCTTTTACTATTATAATAAAAAATAATGTACGTAATATTTTTATTATTATTATATAATCAGTAGTAGTAGTAGTAGTAATAGTAGCAGTAGAAGTACAGTTGAAATAGTATATAGTGGAATAACCGTGAAAGGGAAACCACGTGAAAAGATAACGCTCATAAGTAGTGCGAAAATGAATTCATGTTTTAATGTATATTAAAATAATATAATATATAAGTCTTCACCAATTATTTTTGACAAAATATTCCACAACATCTAATTTTTTATCATATATTTATATACTAGTTATTATATGTATCAATTATATTTATTATTCTTTATGCAATTTTGAAACAAATGTGTATCAACATCGTATCTAATTCGGATCACTGCGTGACCTCTACGACCATGTAAAAAAGATCTACATATGAGAGACTGAAAAATATGGGGACACATTTTTAACTAACATTACCTACTCTACTTAAACGAAACCCATTGATATACCATGACCAAAGTAGGCTTATATAATTATTGGATAATGGTGCATGGTGGGGACAGGCACTTTCACTTGTAGTTGATATTTTGTCCGTACTTGTCGCCGCAATCATGCACGCTCTTGAGAAAGGTGAGATAGGTTTTTAAGGTTAGTATTTCTTTTCATATTTGTTGAATGGCGTATTCTTACAAAGTCTTAAGGTACTAATTGCTTCTTATATTATTCATTATTTATACCATTCATTTAATGAATCTTTCAGTAAATTTTTGGCCTTGAAACCAAAATTAGCACGTTGAACGTTTGTTAAATGATATTCGTTTCTAGAAATTAAAAACTAACCTCTAAATATGAGTTTAATTGAAAGATTTTAACGCATCAAGAAATAAAGCGGATCAAATTATTTTTAAAGTAAAAAGCATAATAACTTGAAGAAGCTGATACTGTGACCTTTCCGTTATATTATTCGTTGTAATTAATTGGTTTTATTAATAGTACTACTTACTCTTAACAATTATTTTTATTAGCTATTATTATATCCAAAATATATTTTATTTCAGAAGGACATTTAATAAGACGTTTTTACTTGGTATGAAGGAGTGTCTTACAAGGAAGTGTACTATATTTATCATTGAAAGAGAATCAAAATAAAGTCTGGAAGACCATATTGTTAAAATGTGGGAAGGACAGAAGATTTTTAGAAAGAATAATAATGGATCTGAGTCACAGTCGTCAATCAGAGAATTGACAAACTGTTTTAAAAGAAGTATCCTGTTAATTGATAATATTCCAGCATTGGTATGTAGTTTATCAGCAAGCAAAATAGAATTTAATAAGTATTCCATCAAATAAATAATTCTGTTATTGTTTTTGTAAACCGCAAGTTTTTTCTTTCATTCCTGATAAGAAAATATGAGATGATAATGACTTTATTATTATTATTATGATTATTATTAAGTGAAATATTTGCATCAAAAGTGTATTTTTTCTTTATTTTCAAATTATGTCAATGTATGACTAATATAATGTACAACGTTTCAGAATTGGCCAACCATTGATGCTCAGCAATCTGTTACTTCATTTAAGAATAAAAGATGATGACGTCGATCCAGAAATGTATCATTATGCACTGAATTATTATTATGCTAAGGAAATGAACGCAACAAAGGAATATTCCATTGTGCAATAGATTGGACTGGCTTTCAATTGGTATGTACCAAGAATCTGTATTTTCATCTCGATTTTGTTCTCGCTGGTAATTATTAGATCCTCAACAAGAATGTTGCCACGATAAGATCATGCCTCAACAAACTGTTCAATCCTCCATGACTGCTGGATTTTCATTGAATAAGAACGATTATTATTCGTATGAAAATAGAAAAGAAAAATATCTTCATAAAGGTTCAGGGATATCATTTGATAATATGTATTCGTCAGTTAGTCGATGGTTTCTCGTCGAAAGATTCATTATATTCTCTACCGAAAGATTCATTATTTTATTACGCAAAGATTGAGAAAAGCAAGAGAACTATCCAAGAGATCATCGGAATCATCTGAAAGGATATTGAAGAACATAGAGATGAAGACAGAGTAAATTTATGTATCGAATTTGCTAGCCTTATAACAATCGTAGAAGAGGAAAAAAGCAATTTATTACAAATAAAAAGAGCTTAAAGAGAATGTCACTGAAGATTGTGTAGAAATCAATGGTAAGAAAGCTCATGTTGGTTAACTGTCATGGAATTTTGTATCATCTATCATACGGAACATATTTTGTGGTAATTGAATGTGGAAATTGATTTGTTTCATGGTGGTAGAAGAATGATCGTTGATGAAAGAAGGATAAGATGTTCTGACCACGTGCTTGTATCAATCTTGCTATGGCAATCTATCCTCACACGTACGTTTATCTATTTAATGGATCAATTTAACGGTAGACGCTTCGGTAAGTAAATGTATTCGTCGAGCATTGCAAATATTTGGATATCTGAAAAACAAAATAATCATCTTAGGTATCCATCAGTTAATGTTTTTGTATTTTCAGTTTCCAAGTTTTTTTTATGGAAAAGAACAAAAAGTCCACATGGTAAAGCATCATCGAAGGTTCGAGAGATTGATATCTATAATAACGATGGTAGGAAGCGTAAACCAAAGCATTGGCTTATTTGAGATTTTTATTTGGCGATAACTTGAATGATTGGAACGAAAAAGTGATTAAATTTATTGTCAGGTTTTTCATTAACTAATTATTTATCATGTTATGAATAAAAGTTCGATCACTGAATACGTAAGCCATCGTTTTAATGTCTATAGCATTAAACGCTGAGAAAATTTTCATCAGCGAATTCGACAATTATTTTTTTCGAATTAAAGGAAGTAAGCGAATAGATGATTGCCGGATTGTATTCTCGAATGCTTGAAGGAAGTATGAATTAGAGTCAGCTGAAGGTTCAATTTAACGTGTATGATTTGTCCAGTCGTTAGGAACAAAATAAAAATTAGTTTTATTAATTACATTTGAACCATTTTAACATTTAATAAAATAAAAGTTGTTATCAACCAGAAGCTTAAAATTGCATTTCTTCAATATCTATCGACTTAAAGTGAAGAAAATGATACGAGTCTCTTTTCAAATGATTTGCCTCTCGGCCCTTTTTGCTATTTAAGATTTTTCAGGTGGTTGTCATTTCCTTGGGAGTTAGACTAAAGAAAAATGAATTTATGATAGGGATCAATATTGACCAGATCTGGTGTTTTTTGAAAAGGTCATTAGATTTTATAATAATCCTGGTGGACCCTTTTCGTTTGGATACTCTGTGTATATATTTAGGTTACATAGGGTGACCGATATCTTTCCATTTTTATCATTTTGTTTTTCTTCTTGTTTTTGTGTCCTTATGTATGATTTTTTTCTGTTATTAAAAGTATTTTATTTTAATGATTAGTAAATACAATATATATTGTATAACGCTTCGATAGAATTATTAAAATGAGATAAATTTAATCATCCTGGATGTTTATGATTTGTAATAGTTTTCTTGTGCAATTCGTTTTCACACCAATTTTTGAGAGAAAGGAAAAGGATGCGTAAGTTAACAATATTATTATAATAGTAAGTAGACAAGAATTCATTATTGCATAATTCTGTTGAATTACAACGTGTAATATGTCAAATCGATATAAATAACTGATGTAAGAAAAATAATTCGAAATGATTCTTACAGAAGCATTTTATTAATTTATCAGTTTTCTTCTTAACGATCTCTTTAGTTGGTGTTAGAAGGAATGAGTAAATAAAAAATGAGATTTCTTTTTTATGGATAGGTAATAACATGATTATCGTTTTATTTTGAATAGTAAAATGTAAATATTTACAATAATAAATGACAAAGATTTCTATGGACAGATATATTTTTGGAAATGTAGTTTTTCTTAACTTCCATCAATTTACGTGATTCAAATTGTGTCCAATATTTGATTTCGATAAATTCATTTCTAAATCGATTGTTCAAAACGATGTCGAATTGAAAGTTCTTCGATATATATTATTTATAGCACACACACACACACACACACACACACACATTATATATATATATATATATATATATATATATATATATATATATATATATATATATTTCTAATAAATGCTGTTATTAAAAATAATAAAAATATATGTAGAAAAATATAGATCCGGTAATGATTAATATAGATTGACAAAAATACACTGATGCATTAAATATGCTATCTGTGATCTCATCGATAAAGTAGTAATAAGTATGTTGGAAATTTCAAAAATTTTATAACTACCAAACGTCATTTATCGTTTATAGTGCGTAAATTTCACATCACTGTCAATATTTTCTTGCAATTAATCCTGTTGCGTATCGGATGAAAATTCTATACCTTGCGCCTTTAATTAAAATTAATACATTCATCCTAGCTAGTTTTACTTAGTTCTTCAAATAAATTAAAATTTTTTTGTCTTATCTACAAGATTGTTCATCAATCAATCTACTTTAAAGTAGAAACTTTGAATTTTATGAGTATCATGAATATCGGATCTTACTTTTTGATTGGTCTAAATACTATTAGATAGATTATTTTCCATAACTTAATTTTCATCGAACTGGAACGAGATGAATTTTAGTTGATAAAATTAAATGAAGTTAGTAAACAATATCACTTGTACGCAATATATTTTAGATATAAGTAACAGAATTATTTATATTGGCTAATGTATCTAAATTATAGCATCGTTATATTTGTGTACGCACAGTTCGATATGAGTAAAGCTAATACCATATATTTACAATAGCGAATAAGTTCGAATACCATTATTTTTATCGTAAAAAGAATTTTAGAAATGAATAGAGTAATATTATTATTAACAATTTCCATTATTATAATTTTATATTATATACAGTGTAGAGAAACGATAGTATTCATATACGATGTCTTTTTTCTCACGTATATTCGTTGTAATGAATTATTCATAAAAATACAAAAAAGTAATTACCACAATGCTAATATCATATATACTGTTACGTCATATTACTTTGAGGACTTTTCTTTAACTGTTATATAAATGTTTATTAAGAAAATGTATTTTTATTTACACGTTAAAAATATATAAATTTATATCTTGTCGTGAGGTATTTATTATACTTCAGTGAACTATAAATTCTTCTATTGTACTAATCAAATCATTCTGATCTTACTTACTGATCTCTAATGTCATCAATCTCTGAGATCATAGAGCTTGTTCACAGGAACGATATAAAATTAATTCTATTACCATTTCAAAAAATGCAATAACGGCAGCATTGTGGCATAAACAGTGCATAGTTTCATAACATATTGCGAAATAAACCATTTACTGGCTTTAAACCAAAATTGTCAATCGTTAAAATATTAGAAAAATAAAAAGTTTACTTTATTAAGATACGATACAATACCGATAGGGAATACAATTAAAACTTTTTAATTTTCAAAAATTTTCCTTTTTCTTTAATGGAATATTTATAATAAAAGAAAATCAATAAAACGAAACGAGCAATAGTAACAAATAGCGTTATATGTTGCACTCGTAATACGTACATCCAAATCCTCCAAAATTCCAGTCGACTATCTAACAAATGGAATCCACATACTTGGATACGCACATCTTCGTTCTCTCTCCCTCTCTCTCTCTCTCTCTCTCTCTCTCTCTCTATTTCTCTCTTTCCTTCTTTCACTACCTCCTTTTCCTATCATCAACCATTCTCCCTTTTTCCTTGTCATTCTTTCTCGTTCGTGACATAAGTGATTTCTTCTTCCAATTACTTTATTCGATAGCTTCTTTTATTGATCAGAGCGCATTGTGAACAAATATAACATTAATAAATGGAAAAATTTGAATAAAGAATTTAAAAAACAAATCATATATTTTTATTAATTCTTTTACCCGTATTAATTATATGAAACTGCCATTAAAACATTCTGGAAGGCTTGTCCATCGATTGATTTGAAAATCACCTCAAGTTTCTTATTAATTGCTATGGCTCAATGGCACTATAGGAAAGAGAAAAGATAATATCGTACACAAAATATTATATTTCATATTCCATTATGATTTATAATACATAAATGTAATGTAATTAAATGTTTCATAACTTAAACTTATTTCTAAATTGTATAATGTATATACGTATGGAATCTTATGTCCTCTCATGTTACTGCAGTACGATCTACTATATATTATGGTAAACAATAAATCGGATTTACTTCATTCAATGGATAATCAGTATGCATTAACGATAATGTAGCAAGTCCAAATAATGTATGAATAATATCAGCGATACCATTACATCTATCGCCAAACCCTCCACCATCAATATCTTGACACGTTAAAACGTTATCTACCTATAGTACAAGAAATGAAAATATTTGCATACGGTAGGAAGTGTTTAACGTACCTTTAAAAAATTAATTTTTAATTACGCTTTCAATATCGTACAGTTTAACGGTGAACAACTCTCAATTTATTTATATCGTAATGGACCACACAAACTTTCATCTGTTCATTCGCTCGACACTCGATGGTCGTCGATATTGCCGAAGTAAAACAACTGAGGTGCTTTCTCGCACTTTATTGAAATTGCATTCCATAAAGTTATTTAAAATGCATATAAACATTGATTTTATTTTTTTAGGTCAAATATTCGTTATGCTAGAAATGAAGGTAATAATAGCTTCTTTGATAAGAAGACTTATTATTAAAATAAATCAGCCAAAAACAATTGAAGAAATTTTGTTAAGAATGAATGTTACGTTAAAGCTACTATATTCGATGTGTTTGGCGATAAATTTATATTATAAAATCTCCATAAAGACGTTTTTTTAAAAAGTATATGGTCTATAACATTATTTTATATTTATTGTGACCGATATAACAGAATCCGTCTGTAAAAAAGAATTTCGTCTTGTTTATACACTTTTCTTTTTAACGGTCAATTAAAGAAATTGTTAAGAAGTAACCTGATGAATTAATGAAGTTTTGCTGGAAGTATGTGCGCAACATCATCCAAGTCTAATCGATTATTGGTAGAATGAAAAAGTGAGAAAAAAAGAAATATTGAGGTAATGATGGAGCGGGTGAGAAAGATGTAAGTATAGGAATGATAGAGAGAGACTGAAAAAGAGAGAGAGAGAGAGAGAAAGAGAAAGAGAGAGAGAAAGAGATAAAGAGAGAGAAAGAGAAAAAGAAACATGTGTCTAAGATAAAATATGCATAAGATAAGTGTTAGAGGAAGGCGATGATGACAAAAAAAAAGTGTTTTATATAGTAAGTGGATAAAATTCCGAAACAGTCAAAAAGATTCTCACAAAGTCATCAAAAAAACAAATCTCAGAAAATATCAGTATATTAAACACGTGTTCGGAAAGACCGATCAATGTCATATACGGAATCCCTCATATAATATCTTATATTTTTGTAGTTGAATAGAATATATTTGCAAAATGATACTAACTCATTACTTTCATGCCTAAATCAATGTTGACGGGCCGCTATGTAGAAAAATCGATTGTGCAACTTCTATGTTCGAACATCATTTGTAATATTAATGCCGGTGTTACTGTAAAATCTTATAAATGGAAAAATGAGTAACGAAAAAATATTTTATTACAGTACTATGGAAATATCATGATTTCGGCTACTGATATTTTCATTTAAGAAACTGGTGTTTTCATATAAGATTTTTTTGGTGACCTTAACAGGTCTTTGCAAGGTCATCCTAAAACCAAATTAAAAGTCCTATTCAATTAATAAATTCATTCATATCCAAACATTTCTCCAATATATCAATATTTTTTGAGATAATAGCTCATACCGATGATTTGCAAGATAACTACGAAATAGATGGATCCTATTAATTTTTATTGGTTTCATCGTTAGTTAAAGTTTTTTTTATCATGAATTTCAGATTTGTAGAAGAATATTTATATGTAGTTACAATAGAATGGAGATATTATCAAATTAAAGTATAAGACAATTTTGCATCGTATAAGAAAAATGGAAAACCAATTTTGGAAATTAAATACTCATAGATTGATTCTAAATTTCATTAATTCGATATTGTTGGGTGTGTGGCATGTATGTATATATCAAGAGGTGTTTATTCGACAAATATATTACAAGTATTTTGATTCAAGTTAATATTCATATATTTAAACTGAGATACATTCAACAGCCATTGATAGAATAGAATTCTGTTGCGTCCATAATAGATAATATTGAATTATTTATTAAGCTAACGTGCATATTAAATAATAAAGTTGCGTGTTTATGCAGAATATTCGTTTTTAATAATTATAAGAAAAAAATTCATAATATATTCGACTTTATATTTATACTATTACTATTATTATTACTATAATGCTAATATATAATATAATAATATAGTAATAAGAACAAAAAGTAGAAGAACATACTTATATTTATTACAAATGTCTTCTGCCCGAAAGTGTTAAATACTGTAAAGCTCGTAATCTTCCAATTTGAGAATCGGCAGGTATTTTAGAAACACAACATGCTTATCATTATCTTTACTATTATAATGTAAAATATACATAATGTATATAATATTTAAGTATGTTATTATTATTATTATTATTATTATTATTATTATTATTATTATTATTATTATCAGTAGTAGTAGTAGTAATAGTAGTAATAATTATAGTTGAAGTAGGAATACTTGAAATAGTACAGAATGGAAATTTCCCATGTAAAAGAAAAGACGTAAACAAAGAAAGGATTTCTATCTCTAGTGTGGAAAAGAACTCATATTTTAATTTATATTAAAATAATATTATATGTTGGACAGATCATTAGATAAAATTTTGTTTTTTGTCGCAAATTTATATACTAATAATTATACGCGTCAATTATATTTATTATTCTTATTATTATTATTTGGCATGAAACAAATATGTACCGACATCGTATCTAGTGCAGAACACTCCAAGATACATGTTACCATCAAAAAAATATATCTATATGAAAGTCCACTGAGTATGAGCTCACAGCTAATTAGCTTTATCTAATTAACCTACTCGAAGCCAATTGTAAAATGCGCGAAAGAAAGATATAAAACAAGCATATACATCGATACCACAAACGGCATGGTGGGGACAATCATCTTGTACCGTTGGTGGGGATCGTTTTATACTTGTAGTTCATATTTTGTCCATACCAGTCGCTCAAATCACAAACGTTTCCGGCGAAAGGTGATGTGTAGTTGTTAGGTTAGTATTTTTTTAATATTTAAAAATGTTCGTGATGTGGTGTTTTCTAATAAAATCTTTAATTAATATAGTAAATGCTTCTTATATATCATATTGTGTTTTATTTGTATCATTCATTTGCTAAACCTTCTAATAGGTTTTTCCTTTAGAAACCAAAATTAGCACATGAAAAATTTCTTAAGATATTCATTGATAAATACTAAAAATTAACCTCTAAACATGAGTTTAATCGAAAACTTTTAACGTATCAAAAACTTAAACGATTTAAATTATTTTGACAGTAAAGCATAATAACTTGGAGAAGTTGATACTAAAATATCAGAAGCTTTTTATCATGTTTGATTCTAATTAATTGTGTTTAATAGTACTGCTTATTGTTTACTGTAAATAGTTATTTTTATTAGATATTATTTCCAAAGTACGAATTGTCTTTCAGATGGACATTTAGTATGATGGTTTCTTGTTATGAAGGAGCGTTACAAGAGAATGAATTATATTCATCATTGACAGAGTATCAGAATAATGTCCAGAAGACGGCATTGTTAAAATCTTGGAACATGAGAATAATTCTAGAAAGAAAGATAATGGATCTGAGTTACAATCGTACAGGGAATTGAGAAAATGTTTTGAAAGGAATATCATATTAATTGGTAATATGTTAGCGTTCATAATTTATTAGCAAGCAAAATAAAATTTAATAAATGTTCTATCAAAAAAATAATCCTGTGGTATTATTTTTATAAATTTCAAATTTTTTCTTTTATTCCGTACAAGAAAATATCAAGTGAGAACAATGCTAAGTAAAATATTTCTAAAGAAAATATATTTCTTTATTTTCAAATTATGCTAATGTATTATTATGTCCAATGTTTCAGAATTGTCAAACCGTTGATGATCAGAAATCTGCTAGATCAATTAAGTACGTAATTTAAAAAGAAGTCGATCCAAAAATGTATTACTATGCTGTTGTTCATCTCATTTACTTTTGCAGATGGATTTGTTTTCTATTTAAGTTTCCAAGACTGCTCACATTTTGGAAAAGTGTGAAAGTAGCCTGCTGCACTTTTATTGATAGAACTATGTTCAAATTAGTTTTCAGAGATGGAACATTGACTGAAAAAGTAAGAAATATTATTTTGTTTCTCCTAATTTGTTTAATAAATAATAAAATAGGTTAAGAAGTTATTTAAACTAGCTAACATTGTAAAATATTTGTCTTTAAATTTAATTTCATTAAAAGATAAAAGTCCTTTTATCTTTTAGGAAGCAAATGAACGTAATAAAGGAGTACTCCATTGTGCAGTAGATTGGACTGGCATTTGGAAGTTATGTGTCACGAGAGTCTGTTTTTTCATTTTGATTCTGATTTATATTCTCCCTGGTAACAACTAGGTCCTCACAAAGATTGTCGTCCCCATAAGATCATGCCTCAATACTATCCAAAACTCCATGACTACTGGATTTTCATTGAATAAGAAATTGTTATTCGTATGAGAATAGGGAAGAAAAATATCTAAGGATTCAGGAATATCGTTTGATGGTACGTATCCATCAGTTAGTCGATGGTTTCTCGTCTATACGTCATATTGGAAGATTCATTATACATCCAATGATTGAGAAAAGCAAGAGAACTATTCAAAAGATCATCAGAATCATTCGAAGAACATTTATCATACTGATGAATATGGGTGCAATAAATATATAGAGATGAAAACAGAGTAAATTTATCTATCGAATCTGATAGCCTAATAATAATTGTAGAGGAGGAAAGAAGCAGTTTATTACAAATGGTACTTAAGGAAAATTGCAGCTGAAAGTTTTGTGGAAACTAGTGGTAAGAAAGCTTGTTTGTTAATGGTCATGTGATTTTTGTTCCAGCACTCATACTTTTTATATTCATATTATGGTCATATTATGGATAAATTTCGTTAGAAGGAAATTATTTAGATCTGCTAATTGAATGGGGAAAATGCTTTGTTTTATTATGGTAGAACGATTGTTGATGAAAGAAGAATAAGTTTGAGATGTAAACCACGTTCTTGTATCAATTTTCTATGGTAATTTATCCTCAAATGGATATTTGTCTGTTGAATGGTTCACTTTTAGCGGCAGATGCTCCGACAAGTAAATGTATCGTTGAGCAGTGCATATATGAGTATCTGTAAAACAAGATAATGATCTTAGGGATCCATCAGTTACAGTTTCCAAATTGTGCTGATAAAGTGATCCGAATACATGATGGCTCTTTGTAGATCAAAATTGATTTTAATACTTTCAAAGCTTCTGGTGTTTATTTCACCAAATTTGTAATTTAAAAGAATAAAGAATCCACATACAAAAGGATGATCGAAGATTCAACGGATTGATATAGATAATAACTAAAGTAGGAAGCGCAGACATCACCTTCGAGATTTTTATATGGTGATAAATTAAACGATGGCGAGGAATGAATGAATTGATTTATTGTAATGTTAAAGTATAAGCTTACTCATTAACTAATTGATTATCATGTTATTAATATGATAACAAAATGTTATTAATAAGTTTGATGGTCGATCACTGATCTCTAATCACGTAAGTCAACGTTGTGAGATTTGCCGACGATTAGTACATTAAACGCCGAGAAAATATTTATCATCGAATTTGGCAATCATTAAGAAATTCTTTTGGCTGTTTCATCTTTATCTTGGGTTTATGAGTTTCAGCATTTATATCAAATTAATCTCTTTTGTTTAAAGTTCATTCATAATCGTATTTTTCCTCTTCTTGAAATACACCGTAATCAGTGACAGTTGTATAAAGAAAATGCAATCTTTACTTTTCTTTTTATGATATGTCGTTTAATATATCCTGTCGGATCAGATACTTCCCTAAAAATATTATGAACTGGTACTCTTCCAGGTTTAGAACCTTCTATTTCCTCCCAAATTGTTCCATCAGAAGCAGTTTCGATATTTTAATTCTCTACATTACTCTTACATTCGGAACTCAATAATAATCTCCTTCTCTTTTGTCTTGGACGCTTATTTATAACGCGATCAGTCGTAACTTTTGATACAAATTTATTAACAAATCTAATATACTAACGGCCAGAAGCCACTACGTATAATCCTGCGTGATTCTTGCTTTATGATAATATCGAGAATCAAAAACTACGAATGCTAGTAAAGAAATGTAACGCAATTGCCATTTGTATATGGATATTTTTAATATTTATTGTGTGTCATAGTTAATTAAAGTTTCTTTTTTTACTGACCGTATTAACGAATTAAAGTATAAGATAATTCTTCAATGTATAAGAAGAATGGAGAAACCAAATTTGGTAATTAATAAATTCTCATAAACTTCTCATTAGATTACATTAAAATATTGTACATATGTATATCGATATTTGTACATATGTATATATTTGACAGATATATTTTAAAGATTTTAATTCAAGTTTTATATTATCAAATGGAAGTATATTACAACTGTCGATAAATTAGATTGCTTTTATATCTATATCAAATAATGTAGTTTTATTTTTTATGTTGAGGATATTCATATGCAATACATTATTTATTAATAATTTTAGAAAATAAATTTGTAATATGCACATTAATACAAAGTAATAATAGAAACGATTATTGATTAGATGATTTATTCAATAACATTAAAAATTAAATATTAAAACATTTTTCTATTTTGTATTAGGTTGTGCAAGTCAAAATTATCGAGGGAAGTTACGTATTTGCAGCCGGTAAAATTTCCTGTGATAATAACTATTTTATAACTTTTACTGAAGAATGTAACAATATTTCAAAGTTCATTAAAGTAAATCAATTAGAAAGAATTATTTACTAATATTGAATTGAAATTGTTCGCCAAGAATTTCTGTTGTAAAATTACATATTTCTTTAGAATATATTATCGTTGGACGCTTGCAGACATTATACAATTACACAATTACAGAAACTTTTAGTTATAACAAGAAGATAGCTTAGTATAAAATGATTATTGTTATTTTCTTTTCAATTTACATATATTATAATAAATTAAGTCAATATGATTAAGTGACTGTCCACCATGTTTACAGAAAGCATTTTACTATATCTTTCATTTTTTTTGTTTTTTGTTTTTTGTTTTTTGTTTTTTTAATTTATGATATGATTATTATTAAAAATATCAAAAGAATCATTATTATCATTATTATCTCACAACAGGGACGTTAATATTTTAAATGTCACGGCAACAAATTCGATACGATATCGTATATGATAAATCTCACAAATGTAAGACCATATGACGATAGGTTCAATCTTATAATCTTATATTTTTTTGAAATATTCGAAGAAAGTCGACGTTGGTATTCCTCAATGGAATGAAATATTTGTCGTTATTCATCATCTTCGAAATTATAGAAGTTTCATAGAAAAATTGCAAGTAACTTATGTAGCATGAACTTGAACTTAGTCATGGTAATAGAAAGATTAAATTTATTCAGCATATATAATAAATTCTTGTGCATATACAAAGCATTTGGAATAAACGTTTATATTTCAAACATCGAATGTTACCAAGTCTATTTACTGTAGCTTTGTTTGTAAAAGTAGATATAATATAAATTTAATAAAATATAAAAGAAAATGAAAAACAACATATTTCATATTCACGTAGATTAAATTTGATATGATAAACATACTTTTATTTCATTATTAATCAAAAAATGTGTATTTTTCGTATACAAAACATATCTACACCTTTAAAATGAGAAAAACGAAATTTGCTTAAATAAAATCAATAAAAAAGTAACATACAATGTATTCATAAATGAAATGCATAAATTACTGAGTTTTCGTAATGAAATCCTAACTGTCAAAAAAGATAAAAAAATAGTAAATAGACAAAATTACATATGTGATAACAGGTTTCTTATGATAATATAGAAGCAGAGAAAAAAAGAATTAGAAAGAGACAAAGTTCGATAGCAGAATTCGAGATGGCGAAACGTTAACTGTAGTTAATGCGATCGTTGTCATATGGGAAATAAATTTGAATCATTAAAAATTTTTCTATTATAATTGTTGCTATCGTATAGTATAGTTTTAATAAAATATATGTGAAAAGAAAAAACGAATAACTTTGGCACATCAAATATACATAACTATTAATCAAAGGGCTAAAAAAATTATTATATTATGATTTGCAATTAAATTGTTAAATTAATTTGTAACTATAGAAAAATAAAAGAAATGTACACGAAAAAAGAAGAAAATGATAAATATAGACCAAGCAAAGAAAGAAAGAGTGTCAAAGAAAAAAAGAATTAAAAAAAAAAAAAATAGGAAAAGGAACCATTTGTGTAACAATATTCAACGTATAAGGTTATGTAATTATAACATTTTGAAGCAATTTTTTGGAATTTATTCTTAATGAAATAATGTAGAGAGTTAAACAAAAATTAGAATCCAGATCAAAAAATATTAATTAATGGAAAAAAATAAAATTCTGAAGCTACTTTCGACAATCATATCATCAATGTTGAAAATGTGAAACAAGTACGTATTAATAAGGAGTAATTAATAATCAGAGTACGATAGAATTATTGATAGAACTTATAGATAGACATTGCTATTTACAGAATATGTAAAATCAGATAGGCCATGCTTATAATTAACATGTTCACTATTGATTCCAAATCTTTTTAATGTAGATCAGTATGTGTATCGAATCTATTAAATAATTTTTTAATGAAAATAATATTGCGTTGTATCTAATATAGTTATGTAAATAATTACAGTTGTTTTGATATCATCATGAATATCACTCGAGAATAAATTAAATAGTTGTTATTTTATAATTAACACTATTATTCTTTCAATGCAACTTTTCTCAATAGTTTTGAACTTTCTACAAAAAATTGCTGAAAGATATGAAACTTCAAGATCGATACTTTGGCTCCTTCATCAAAGGCAGAAAAGCGATTAAATTGGTAAGAAAAGATAAACAATTTTTTACAAGACTCATATTTTCTTTTTAATCAAAATTTTTCCTATTTTTTAATATATATTTTTTCTTATTTTTAATTCAACATCACCTTCAGTCTCATAAATCTTTTTATTTCAATGATGAAATTTTTATAAAATCAGTTTTATACATCAATGAACTGCAAATTCTTATTTGGTTATAGTAATTGTATCATTTTTACCTTTTTTTACTGAATAATCATGAACATATGGAACTTGTTTATTCAAACAATAACAAATTAACTCTGCTAGTACTTCTTGCAAATTCACAAAATGCAACAGTCACAAGCAATGGATCGATAATAGAATTTGTATCCATAATTCTACTTAAATTTTAATAATATATTTATATAATATAATATATAATTTTAATTTTAATATATATATACATAATAAAAAATTTTGTATCGAATCCTGTAATTTCTAATTACAAATATTTACAATCAAATATTTTTACAATACATAATCTGTAGCGCACCGGATGGAGCCCATGATACGTGACACACGTGACGCACTGGATGGAAGCCATAACATACGCCATATGTAACGCACCAAACGTCCATATTGTCGGTAGGTCGAGGCAACGCCTTATCCCTACGTCAAAGCTCCCGCAGGTAGGTTTATCCCCACCACCGACAACGCTACGCTTTTACCACGCTAACGTTACATATGACGTCACTCGTTGCTCAATATATATATTTTTTTCGACGATTATTCTCGGTTATTTTTTTGATAGTTATTTCCGACAGTTATTATAAGGTATTAATAAATTAATATTGTTAAGTTTAAGTCAATGTGTCTTAAATAATTCCGGCTAGGTTTCCAACAAAACCTCGCGAAAACTTTTCTAAACTATTTTCAAGTTACATTAATTATTCTCGCGAGTCTCAAGAACTTTCTGTCACGCAGTCGGCAAGTTCAAAGCTAATAAAAGCTATCTTTCCATAAGACGTGAATCCTTAACCTTAAGTTATTCTTTTACTAGGTGGTGCGTACGAATCGCACGAGTTAACATATTCTATCTTTGAATCCTAGCTTTATTTATGCCGAGAACACGACGCGGTGGTATCATTTACATCTACTCGCGTCGCTTTACGATTCGGTTCGTTATCACAAAGATTTGGGAATTGTTCCAACGGTAACTACTGACCAACACGAGGCCGTATCTTACCTGCCTCATATCAAATTCAAACTTTGTTACGACTTATTCCATTTTATTGAAAGTGACGGGCAATTTGTACATATTTAATTTATTATTCAATTTAAGTAATTTATTAAATTTACTTTTAAATCCATTTTCATAAAAAAAATTTCATTTTTTAATCCAATAATTAAACTAACTGTAATCCATATTAATCTTAATTAAACTATATTTTGACTTGAATTATTTTACTTTATTAAATTTTATAAATTATATTCTATCTAACTTAATTAAATATTAAAAACATATATTAATAAATTTAAAATGAAGTATATCTTATCGTGGATTATCAATTACTATACAGGTTCCTCTAAATCTTAAATACTGCCAAATCTTTTACATTTAATAATTTATCATTTAATTTCTTCTATAATATTTATACATTTATTATCCTAGTTTATTACATAATTTTCATAAAATTAAAATTGTAAAAAATTTTAATAATAATTTATTATATTTCAACAATATTCATACCGACTCATCACGCTCGAGAAGAAGACTTACTATCCGAATCGACTATCGCCGTTCGATCCTCAAGTGAAGCTCATTTAAGCAATTCCATATCGCCTAACACCGATCTACATTACGAAGGAGATCGTTGGAATGGAAGTCAGCTCGTATTGGTGTCCGTCCCATGTCAAGAACTGCACATAGCAAGTAACGGTCAAAAAGGACACAAATTCTACAAGAGTAGGAGCACCTCAGATAAGTTCAATAACTTATATATTTTTTTTGAGGCCCGTACCACGTGGGATGTAACAGTAATATTACAGTAAGTAAAGCTTTTTCCAAAATTCAAAAAGTTATTTTCTCGCTTAAATCTTTATCTTTTAAAATAAGACATTGTTTATCAAAATCGGTCAAAATTACGCCTGAATTCACTCTGTTCGTCTAAGTCATTATAAAATTAGAGATCATGAACAGTCTTAATTCCTAGTTTTAAAGAATAGTTTTTTTGTTATATATGCATAGTTTATTATCGTTTTTAGAATTTTTATGTATAACTAGTATTTATTGTTTGAAAAAGTCCAAGGTATTTCATATTCTCCTCCCTTTTGTTGTCAATGAGTCATCCTTCCTCAATTCTATATATGACAACTCATCCTTCTTCTGTAAAGATTGTAAACACAATTGAGTTCTCCTACCACGTTTTCTCACAACGTTCCTAATCGATTTGGAACTACTATCGAATCGTTTCTTGTTGCTGGAATGAGTTTTTCTCACTCTTCTCTCTCTCTCTCTCTCTCTTTTTTTCTGACACACATATGTGCCAATTCAACAAATCGAGATTTTATTAAACAAAATTTTATATCCTTCAGATTTTCTAGAAAAAAATTTATCTTTAATATCATGGAAATATACATAAAATAAATTTTTATTTATCTTTTATGTAAGATACATTTCGTTGAGATAGAATATTTATTTCGGAGTATAAGAAGCGAGATTTTGTTACTTTCGAAATGATTTTCATTTCTTCTGAATTATTGGTTTACTTGATTCCAAGTTTTAGTAAGAAAAAGGTAATTATATTTATACATATAATTCTTTGAACGTTTAACAACCAATTTAGATTATCCGAAGGATTCTTTGAAATCTCAAGTGCATGATCGCTATTAATAGTTATGTGTAATAAGTTATATTTATCGTGTTTCTATTATTTTATTGGTGTTTCTACTTTTATAATTTCTTTTCTCTGTATAAAAAAATTAGGAACTGTACGTCGGAGAATTTATGTTTTCTATGTTTTGTTCTGGAACTTAACGAATTCGAGTTCTCTTATCTTACAAATTGGTTTTAAGAGAATTTTTGATGTACATTTTGAACAACGATTTTAATATTTTTCTAGGTGTATATCTGTTTATTCCTCGTTATTGTCTTTTCCCTATTTGCCGAAAGATTTAATATATGCATCGTGTATCTGTCCTCATTATTAGTATTCTCGTTTATAGAATTTTCTTTATTAATTTTTAAGTTTATTATAGTTCTTTTATTTTTTAAAGTATGTGAGATTTCGCTCTCCTCGACAAACAATCCGTTAGGTCTTGACTTAGACAAGTAAATCTACTTGTTTTAAACTTTCTATTGGTAAAGGAAAACTTATTTCTTTTTCGTTGGAATTTAACGTGTAAATATATATTAACCCGTTGTTATTTTTAACTAATGCTCCTTCTACATATATATTTATATTTATTGTTCAAGTTTATTTGCGATACAATATTCGATGTTGTTAGAAACATATTATCGCGCCTTATAACCTTTAAAAAGGTTTGTACCTTAGATACCGTTTTCTTCTTTCGGAAATGTATTTGAAACGTATGAAAGATATGTTTTTTGTTATTTGCAAATACCGTGTTTTTTATCAATAATATAATTGTTTCTGCTGCTATACACATCAATTATATTATTTTATTTGTCACAACAGGTAATATGGTTTCAATTTTAACAAAATATACTTTATCTTTAAAATCTATTAACAACTTTGCTTCCTCATATCGAAATTATTTAGATTATATAATTATAGTTATTATTGAAATATCATTTTTATTTAATTTGACGTTCAAATTATCAAATTCCTTTTTTAGTTTGTCGAGAGTTTGAATTTGTTTATAGTTTGCCATTTTTACGCAACAATCTCGAACTTTTATGACTGTGAATGCGCAGAATTTCTTATTCTTTGTTATTATATACGATTAGAAAATTTCTAAAAGATATATGATAGTATATGTTTTGTGTGTGGATACATGCTAGATGTGTCTATTTCATCGTAAACGGTTTGGGTATTCTGATCCCTTGAATTCTTTTGTGCCACTCTCTTTTGCTTGAGTATAATAAAAGAATACCGTCAGTACTGTGGTTTCTCTGTATCGTATAATTTCCGCCTAAAGTAACAAAATTCAGTATTCCACGTATGTTTGTCTAAGGCGACAGATTGTGAACATAATATTTGTGAAGAAAATGAAAAAGTGAATAAAAAGTATAAAAAATTAGATAATACTGGACTATCCCCAGCATCGAAGCGAAAATTAAGAGTTCAAATTACAATACAACCACTTGGAAAAATTCCAATTTTAAACTTTTATGAAATCATGAAATGATTTTTTTATGAATAATTTTGATGTACCAAGAAAGTAAGTTAGATGCAAAGTTATTCAAAAAAGTGTAGTTGCTAGTCGGTACTAATTGTTTATATTTCTTGTCATTGTTAATGATAGTTACATAATTTAATACTTCACTAATTGTAAAAGATACACAAGTATTCTTTGTGAAATCATTTGCAAAATCTATTTAATATTTCTACGAAATAATCGATATATATAACGATATATATTATATAGAACAATGTATCGATATATATATATGTATATATATATATATATATATATATATAAATAAATAAATAATGAATGTTTGTTTATTACAATAATAAGAAAATAATCATACATGTTTTAAATAGAAAGAGGAAAGGAAAATTATATAATACTTATGGTAAAACAAAAAATTTATCCGTTATATTCTTAGTAAAAAGAAATATGAGCTCAGTTTCATAAATATTACAACTCAAATGAAGAATTTTTTATGGCATTTACGAAATTTATCTACATATATGTATGTATATATATATGAATGTATAAATAACTTTTTATAGAATGAATGTATGAAATGGATTATTAACAATAGATTATTAAGAAATGGGTTATTAATAATAATATCTCTGTTCATATTCTTTTATTTTTTTTTAAATTGCGCAATTACATATAGTGATTTATATGATAATTAAATTAGATAGGAAAAAAAAACTATTATTGAGATCATGTATTAGAAATATTAAAATATTTTATTTTATCTTAGTCTTCTATGCAATTACAATTATTAATAAAGGATATTTTTATTCATATCAACATAAATATATATAATAATCTTAGTAATATTAGTAAAGGAGCTTAGGCAGTACACAAAGATTGCTTGTATTTTATCTGAGGTTAGTCAGCTAATGGGAATTTTTATGATAAGTGATTAAATAATTTTATAATTTACAACAGTTACTCTTATTTACTGATATGCGCGCCCTGAGATATCTTGTTACTATATGAAATTTTTCCTCTATGTTGTTCGATTTGTACTTTAAAACATTTGTCTTATATCATGCTTTCTTTTATAAATATATTATTTTATATAATTAATTAATATTTGTGAAATGGATATTATTCCGTTTTATGTGTTTCTTGATAAGCTGTTAGTTTTTTTTTTTAATATTTGCATTATTAATATTTTTAGAGCACAACATTTTTTGCTTTTGTGGAAGAAACATTTCGAATAATTGTTATTGTCTAGTTCATTTGAAATGAGGTATTGCATTTGATATTCTACGTTTATTATATTTATTCGTTTATTTAAAAAGAGTATATTATGTCGCTCTGACAGAAATTCGTACAACCACTGAATTTTTTCAGTACCCTTCATATAAATTTTTCTAATACCAGATAAAGGTATCAAATGTTGCTCGAAAATATCGTATCTTAAATTATAATGTATATATCCATCTTTCCATTCTAAACCATGATGGTTATCTGTTATCTGATGACTGTTAATCTGGTCATTTATAAAATATAATTATTATATTATTTATTATTTAATTATTTATATAAAAAACAAATTTATAATGAAATAAAATAAAAAATTAGTTTGCGTACCTCACTCCTATTCTGTCCTTTTGTGATAATTTCAATTCATCGAATGGTGATAGAAAAATATAATTTTCTATTAAATTTTCTCTTAGATCACCAATGGTAAATTCTTTTAAAACAAATAAATTGTTTTCTATTTTGAAGCCTTCTAAAAGATTTGTAAATCTACAAATAACTTTTCGATGAAATTAGTGTCAGACATATTACGAGTGTAAATGCATTGTCTAAGTCTTTTAGACATAATAAAGATGAAGTAACGAAATGTACCTTCCGTGGGCTTTTTGGGAAATGTGGGTAGAAAATGTCTGTGGAGGAGAAAATTGGGATAGAAAAGAGAAAAGCCCTTTGAAAAGTGGGGATAGACACTTACGCCTGCTCAAGATTCCACCATATGACAGTGGTAATTATAGCAATAATAGTAATAATAATGAAGATGATAAGAATAACGATAATAATAGTAATATAATAATTCAAATAAAAATAATATAAAATAATATGTGCAGGGAAGATGGAGTAACAATTGAATACTAAACGGCTATTGATTTTTGTTATACTTATAGTTTTCCTTGTATCTACTATATTTTCACGCTTTTTTTAATTTATTATTTTAATATTTTACATATTACTATAATATTCGAAAACAGTATATCCGTTAATTTATATTTATGAAGATATAGGATTACGAGTTTATTTCCTTTTATATATTATTATAATATTCTTCGTAACTATGTAATTCATATATATAAAAAGGAGACAGAAAAATACTCTTGGTTATACTTTTCGTCTTCATTTTATCGAACATTCGGTTAATAAAAAATTCTGCTAATAAAAATGAATAAAAAGAAAGGAAAAATGAATAAGTAAATAAATACAAATATTATTTCTATTTTGTATTTATTTATTACGTTACTTTGTTCGATTTTACATCTCGCGTGATTGAAAGAAAAAAGACAAATATTAAATTGTAAGAGATACGTAAGAAATAAAAAAAAAGAGATAAGCTTCAATGAAATACGGAAGTTTTCTTCCTTCACTTTCGTTGCTCAGTGTATCTATTATATTCACTCACAGATGGAACAGCAGGAATAGATAGTTAATGCCGTCGATAAATAAGAGTAGCATTTATAATTTATCGATAGATGGTCATGAATTTTATTTAATTATTAATTCGTATAGAGAAGAAATAAAAAACGAGGAGGAAAATTAAAAAGAATGCGAAAGAACAGATGGAATAATAAAAAGATAAAGGAAAGAAAAATTAAAATTTAATAAAAGTTTATCAACCGATGGAATAATAGTAATTAGCTAATTCTTGTAAAAATATATATTTTCGTGGAATTTTTATATTTACTAATCTTCCTTTAAATGGTGGCGTTATCAAAAGAAGGCAGTATAGATACATAATTTATATGATCCTAAAATTAGGAAATATTAATTAATTATTTCAATTTTTTCGAATATCTTAGACCGTTTAAAGAATTATCTATGTATTTTGGACTAATTGTTAAAATCGTTTAAAATTGTACACTTTATCAACGATTGAATAAGTGTGAATGTTTCCCAATTTGTTTGTAACATTTCTTAAACAAAATAAAACGAGAAATGAATTGTAAGATACATCGAGTAGCAAAGAATGTAAGAAAAAAAATATCTCTAACGCTAAGGTGAGATTTCGTCTCAAAAAATGGAAAGAATGATTATTGATTTATAATAAAGAAAAAGAAAAAGAATCCTTTCAATCATATGTAAATTCAAAATATAATGCCAGTGATAATTTGTCTCTGCTCGTGAATAAATGTACGTTAACATCGAATTCTATACTGTCACCATCATTTCGGTTTGATATCGAAAACATAATATTTTTTCGTTCTTTAGACTTTGTTCTCTCGGAACATACAAATATAGACATAAATGAAACAAAAATTCAGAAATAAACCTGATGAGAATAATCGATTTAAATATCATTAGAAATCATGAGTAAGATTCCCGAATTGTTAGCATTGAAATATATTTGTATAATTCCAATGCAAACGCTTTTTTAGGAAACAATGATATAATACAAATTTCAATAGAACAAAATGTAATGTTTTTGTTAAATCAAAAATGTTAAATGTTAAATATATATATATATATATATATATATATATATATATATATATATTTAATGCTAAATATTTATTTTAATGCACAAAATGATTCGTTTTAAAATATAAAATATTCGCTTTAATTCATGTATTATTTTAAATAATTTCCTATTAAATTGTATCCAAATAAAAATATTAAACATTAATTTTCATGATAAACTAGAAACAAACTTCAAGGCCAACCTAATACTAGTGATGGGATCGATACCGATACTAATGATGATATTTCATCATTCAATATCAAAGGGTATAATTTAATACTCAATGGGAAATATTGGTACTTGGTATCAATTTTCGATACTGATTTCTTGAATCAATATCAAATCTAAAGTATTTATATCGAATCAATATCCGTTTGAAAATTCATGAAAGTATCGATATCCATTTAATATCTTTGCCGGTGTATTGATAAACAAACGAAAAGTGATTCTGTAGACTAACAAATAAAATTTTAAAAGGAAGAAAAGAAAAAAGACAAAAAATTGCTCCCATTTAAATTTTCATAAAAATATCAAATGGGTATCGATATTTTTCATATCTATGACTTAAATGCTATTCAATACGGCATTACAATTTACGATACAAATAAAGAGAAAACAGTTTGGATAGCTATTTGTTGAAATTTTTTGAATAATTTTGATAACAAAAATTTTTGGAAGGTCACTAAAAGTTGAAAAAGCGCACATTGCATGCAATGACAAAGGTACATCAAAATATATTTTGAATGTAGCAATGCATAAGAGCATGCGACACCGCATACGACATTCTGTCGAAGCAATTGCCTGTGTTTATTATTTGTGCTGTGGAATACACGAATTTCATGTTTATGTGTCACTTTTGATATTCAACTTTTGATATTCAACTTCTAATATAAGAAATTAAAATACATCGCAAAATTTGGATCATTATGAGTAAAAATTATCGTGACAAAAATAAAAAGAACAAATAGCCTGGATGGTTATTTGTCGAAAATTTTCGGATAATTTTAATGAAAATGTCTAAGTTTTCGGAATATATTTCTATAGATATTTATTTCATATATTTCAGATATTTATCACATATTTATTTCCGTAGCTTTATTTATTTCCACGCTAATAATCGAAGAAATGGTACGTGAACGTATAACATGAAAAATAACAAACAAATTAAACTCATCGCATAAAGGAATTTCAAGAAATTAAATAACAGATGAATTAGTCAAGCAAGCCATTGAAATAATACCTAACGAATATATTTGGATATCTAGAGTCTTTATAAAGAGGTACAAGTTTAACATAAGGAAATGCACTAAAAAGTTAATCATAATCTGAGATCTAACTAAAGTTAAACTTATAAAAATTTCATGAATCAGGAAGCAAATCTTAGTTTTTTTTCGAAAAAAATATGTCCAAAGAAATTATTTTTTGGGTAAATAAAATAAGGAGTAATCATTATAATCTGACTACTTCGCTGGTCAAGATCAACATAACAACCATTGCATACTGTGAATGCGATGAAAAATAAAATGATCATGGAAATATCCTGTATACAGCAATAGACGAAACATAACGATAAATAAACTGCGCAAATAGAAATGAAAATATCGAATGTCACGATATCGATAAGTTTCTAATGTGAGTGAATATAATAGCAATAAGAATTATTAATAATTTCTTTATTAATTAAATTATTTAAGAATCTAATTAGAATGAACTGTAGTTCCTATAATTTATCATCACATCCTTTATTGTTATTGTTAACAGTTATATTATAATGTTGCGTGCAATATTATCGTCCAAAGTACTTGAACTACATACATAAATAAGTTAGATTAAATTACGGTTAATTATTTTTCTAAGATTAATGTAATCAAAGTTACTAAACGAACAGTACTTTTTATGATAGTTTTATATGTTTTATAATGTTTTATAAAATCAAAGATTGTAAAATCTATGGGCCTTAAAATTGATTTATTTTTAAGTTAAAAAAAAACAAAAGGATATGTGAATGCAACGCAGGTCTGTACTGTTTGTTTGCGGTAAGACACCGTGTACGCAATGACAACGGTACGATACTTATAGCTGTCAGCGTTCGATTACGCTAGAAACGGTTTCTTTAACCCTCCCAGGAGAAGGGACTGGTCCCGCCTACAGACATCTGGTCGATTTGGATTCACCGTTCTAAGGGAAATGGAGTAGTGAAAGAGAGAAAGAGAAGAGGAAATGAGAGACGAGATTTCATTCTTGTTTGGTCGTGACACTCTCCACGATTGCTCACGATTTATTGATAACGATTCATGGTAACCTTTGGACATGCACGACTCACAATTCGTCCATTTATCCGCCAATAATCCTCTCGAAACAAACCAATATGGCGTCTAACCACCATATAATTGTAAATTTTTCTAGATTTAGTCGTTGCGATAACCAGTCATAGTATATTTCAGGTAACATCCTTAAACCAATCAGGATACAATTCAGCCGTATCATTAAAATCTTTTCAACAATCTAGAAGTAAAAATAAAGAAAGAGAGTGTAGGAAAAAAGTGAGAAAGAAGAAGGAAAAAAGAAGAGAAAAAAGAGAGATGGTGCAAGATATAGTAGCAACACATACATGATAATAAATCTTTAGAAACTTACAAATTTATAATATAATTTATAATATTTTACGATAATAAATGACCTCATATGGCTTGTTGTTAAAGTCGTCTCGATAAACGCCATCGAAAAGAAAAATTTATAATTCCGTTAAAAAAATGGATTTAGATTTTGAAATTTTCCTTACATTTCATTATTTGACCTGCAAAAAAAATTAGCACCATATAATGTACTCCTTCATATCAAATAAATTTGTAAAAAATGTTTTTGGTAGGTTCAGTTCCTCATGAGATATTTCAATTTTTGAGATATAGAGGAGATAGAAATATAGAGGAGATTTCAAAATCATTTTTTTTTTTAAGTGAGATTTTTTGTTTATCGTTGTGTGATATTTTTACAAATAATGGAAATATTTCGAGTGTACAAAGTTTTTGCTACGCCCTGCATATTAATTATCGTCATCAATAACAGATCCAAATATGCTCTACGACATAAAACCATATTTACCATCCTTATTCGAAAAATTGATGATATCCATTGCCAGCCCTTCTTTCGATTCTTCTCTTTTTGACCTTTTGAGATCAGAGAAAAGTTCACAAAGACAAAATGACATGATCACTTCCTAAACTATCACCATCCTCTCTCTTTTACTATTCTCATTCTCTCAGAAAGCGATGACTAATTCATTAAATTTATTCTCTCTATCTCTCTCTCTCCTTCCCTCTCTCTTGCTGTAACTTCCTATGATTTTCTGAATTTGAACTTACTCTAGTGAATATTCCTTTTTTTTTTTTTATGAGAAGGAATGTATGGGAATGTTCATCCCCATGAACATTCAGCCAAACTAATGAAAAATTTTTCTTCTCGTTTATTTGATTCGATTGAATTCCATTAAATGTAAAAATAACTCGTGAACAGTAAAAAGTTAGTGACAAAAGATTTTATCATTATGTTTATTGTTCTAAGAAATATCTTTTTCGTCCTATATTAATCGTTTTCGAACAGAGGAAAGTTTTTAATTTTCTTTATCATCGAACTATTAAACTTTTTTCAAACTCTTACTCTTTCTTTTTCTTTCTCCATTAATAGATTGAGTACTAAATCGATTTTGTAGGTAAAAAATAAAAGAAGGATTTATTATCATACTTTTAATATTAGACTTTTATTAAAAGGTATATTTTGGTAGTCTTCTTAAAATTATAATAAGAATAGAACTTTAACAAGTAAATAAAAAGTAGATTTTAAGTAGCTCAATAATATCGTTTGAACTCGATTTGCGTTAAGAACAAACATTTTTATAATAATAAAAAAGCTTTCAAAATATAATAATAAATAATATTAAATATTTTTATGACAAACAATGTGTATATAAAAAAAGATTAATATTGGAAGTATAATTTTTAATTTAATTTTTTAGATTTATAAAATACAAGAAAATAAAAAGAAATAATTTTACTATTCGTTTTCATCACTCAAATTAGATTTAAATTCTACGATACTAAAAAGCAAGGTATAATTGCTCTTACCCATTGCTTTTACATAATCAAAGTATGGTGATATAAAAGTGTAGTACCATTATAGAAGATTAAAAAAAAAACTTCAGAATGAATTCACTTTTTTCCCTTCAACTTATTTTCTTTTGAGTTTCAAATTGGAGCATTTCGAATTCTTTACATAGACAAAATTTAAAACAATAATAAATATTATTCTAAATAATTTATTTATTCATTAAAAAAAAACAAATCATTAAAATTTTAAATATAAAATTGATTGTAATATAATTAGAATGGTATCATTTGTTAAATCAACTTAGTTGTGATTGATTTGCAATAAGAAAAAATGTAAAGATCATAGTAGTAGTAATACAAATAACATGATATAATAATGATAATATAAACGAATCTTTATGTAAAATTATATGAGGTAGAATTTTATAAATCTTTAGTGTCTTCATCAATTTATCAATTATTTCCTTTATATTAATCACTTAACGGCCTAATGTTTACAACTTTTACTTTGTGATTTAGTTTCAATTTCAATTCTAATAAAACATCCAATTGTTCAATTTTTCTGCATTATGGCAAATCTAAAATATCACTAAAATGTACATAGATAAAATACATAACAGCATATGTGTAATAAATAATACAATTATGTATGATAAAATATTATGATTAACATATCTTAAAATATTACCATTCTTAATTTATATTCTATATTACCATTAGTTTCTGCATGTTTCCTTTTTTTGGGGAAATCCCTTAACGCTAAATCCAAAAAATCTTTCTATAATCTAAAAAAAAGTATAGAAACATATTAATAAATATATTTAAATTTTCTTCTAAAATATATAATACTGCTTTTTTATCAGAAATTGTTACTTTTAATTGCTAATAAAAATTTTTTCTAAATAATTTTTCAAATGTAGTAAATTGTTCTTATACTATTAAAATGTTTTAAATTATTTCTTTTACCATTTTTTCAATTGCATAACAAATAAAGTTAAAATTTTCAATGCTATTTATTCTTGTAACTTTTTTGCTTTTATAAAGTCAGAAAATCTTTTTACATTATTTTCTTGATTTTATGTTTCTTTGATCATACTTTCTTTGAAATACAGCGTATTTTTGATCAATTAATAAATGATGGTTACATTAATTCCTAAAATACAAATATTATATTTTATACACAATTCTGTCTATTATATATTAATGTTTGCTGAAAATATTAAATCGTACTATAGATCTTTTATCTCCAATTTTTTTTTAACGATCAACTTGTGCATTAGATGATGTTTCATTTGTATTAATGCTGTATGTTTTAAGTTTAATATTTCGAAGGAATTTTTGCCTTTTATGGAATTAATGTTTCGCAAGAATGATTTACTTAGTTGAAAATTTCATTTCATTAACATTTTTTATTATTTTTTACTAAATCTTCTTTTCTAAAGCTTCTGGAACATCAACATCACCAAATTTGAAATCATCCTTTGAAATAACATGTCATTTAGTATTTTAATATTCTCTTTTCAACTGCTAACAGAACTTTCATTATTATTATATCATCTCTCATATTTTGATCATTATCTTCTTTAAATAATACTCGAAATTCTTTCTTTTTGTTATTGATAATTGTACATGAGATAAACGCGATAAAGTGATTTTTATTTATTATTTCTAACAACTTATTAACTGTATCGAAAGTTTCAGTAATATTATTCTTTTTATGTTTGTCATTCTGTTTTGATGAATCTTTTGGATAAATAAAATTTTGTTATTTAATATTTTTTGTACTAGACAAGTTATTCTGGTTAGTTTATTTATTCTAATCTATTTAGTATATTTATAGCATATGTTATCTATCTCTTGACTTCATTGCTCAATTTGTGTAATTTCTTCCAAATTGATTTCAAAATCATCTTCAAAGAGATCATTTGTAGCAAGTGGTTTTTCATTATCTTCTAAGCTTTATTGTATAGAAGTCTGTATTTTTTGAACAGTTTTTGGAATATTCAAATACTTAAAAATATTATAAACATAAATAATAAATTCTCATTGATTATTTTAAAAACTTACAAAGTTCAAGTTAGAACATTTTCTAATGCATTGATGATGGATAAATTTTTTATTTCTCCATCAATTTCTCTAAATTTACTTTCTTTTAATAAAATAATACCTCCTCTGTATATCATAAGTCCAGTAATCATTACTTTATATCCAGGTAGTCCTATCAAATCATAATATTATTAATCCTTTTATGAATTAATGTAATTATTTAAAACTAAAATAAATTATTTAAAACTATAATATATCTCTGTAATAAAATCGTACTTACAAAAGTATATTACGAGTAAGAGTAAAATGATTCTGACAGTGCTAATATCTTACCATTTGTTAAATGTTATAGAAGTATCCATCTTGTTTTTGGCACTTATAATTGAAATTTTATATTTTCTTAGCTTTAACATTTAGAATAATATTTCCAATTCCTTATATTTTGAAGTTGATATGTAATACATTTTTTTCCATCTATATTAATGTTAGAAAATAAAATACTATTAAAATAAGATATTATATATAAAAATGCAAGAAAAAAATTTATATATATTGTATATATAAAATTTTGTATAAGTATACCTGGAGGATATAAGTTCCGTGTAATACTGTACACATTTGTTAATTAAGATCTCTTGGTAAATATCCATTGTCATTATTTATCTCACGTAAATCACTTAATTACAATTGCGTTTTTACAAATTTTGTTATTTTATTATACACTATACAAAGTAAAACATAACCATAAAATGAAGTATCAACTTATGTGGTAATTATAATGTACAAGTTTCTACTGCTACATGTAATTATTTTTACTTCAGTTGTATGAATAAATAGATCAACAATCTTTAAATAACACATTTATGTTAACAAAAATGTTTTAAGCATTATATTATCATAATACAGTGTCATTTTTTGAAGTAAATCATTTTATAGAATCTCTTAATCAAATTTCACTCATAAAATTCACTCATTGATATTAAAGTTTTTGATTCGTTGTATAAGATTTTCATTCATTTTTATTATTTTAACAAAAAAACTTGTTAATACATTTGTAGTTACCGAATACATCGTTGTTTATATTTAAATGTACATATCTATATACATTCAAGTGTACATTTTTATATGTAACAATATGGTTTAAAATAAATAATCTAGAAATTGACTTATTAATAAATAAATTTGTAAATAATAGAAACTAGCATAATTGAATAATTATATCATAATTATTATAATATGTAATTGGACAGTATACAACTCTTTTGAATTTCGTATAAAATTAAAAATGGCTTCTAATATGTCAGATAAATGTGTGATGTACTTCGTGAAAACAATGAAAAATGTTTTTTCTCTTTTCCTTAATTTTGAAAATTTCTGCACGATATATTTTAAAAAGCGAAGTATTTTTTTCATTTCAAAGTATGTATATCTATATATATCTTGAATTTAAACTTATAACATCATATAACCTAACAAATAGTAATTTAACATTACTTTTACCAATTTTTTATGCATATAATGTGTAATATTCTAATTTTTTAATTTAAATTAGAGATGTTCTATTCACATGAACTCTTTCCCTGCAACGAAAGGAAAAACGTGCACGAAGTTGAGTATATACAATCAATGATTGAATATTCAAACAAATGTGTAAATCATCGACTGAGAATGGAATTAACTTATATGAATTATGGTAAATAAAATTAAATATATTGTTAATGTTTATTTCTCATATAAAATATGTTAATTATATATTTACCAATTCAAGGATGAAAATAATGAAACAAGTAGATAATTTGGCCTGGATTTATCGTCACAACTTCTGTACAAAACAGCAAAAATACTCTTATATTAGACCATCAGATAACAAAGTATGTTATATATTTTATTAATTGCATATATTTTGAAAAAAATTATTATTTCTTTTATTTAATGATTAATTAATATTTATTTGTTTTAGCTCAAGTTCTTCAAATAGACAAGAAAATACTATATTACAAAAGGAATAATATCTAATAGTTTAGTTCTTTAATACTTATAACAATATATTAAAAGTTTATAAGGGAGATATACAATTAAAAAGAAATTTGTATTTTATGGATATGAAGTTGATACTATTTCAAAAGACTTTGGATTATGTTATATAATTTTTGTAATTCAAGATTTTAATGATATTCAATAAGATAATATTTTGCCTGTTTTACACAATGAATTTAACGTGAACACTAAGATGGAAGTAATGGTAAATATTGATTAACATTTATAATTGTTAAATTTTAATTGTAGGTAATGATTACACAAACAATATCAAGTTTTATATTTGTCCATATTCTTTATATATAACTCCTTTTATTTTGTGTGTGTGTGTAAAATATGGAATTTGGAGTTCGCTGCTCTAACTCCTGAATAATTGAATTTTCTTCTTTTAAATAATGAAGATATTTTATTGTTAGTATAATTTTTTTTCTTTTCCGATAATTCTTAACTTTCCTATAAATATTAGATTTATCCAAATTGTGCATTATACATTTTTCATTGAAATATTATACGTTTTTATTTTTCTATTCAAAATATTTTTATGCTTATATTGTTAGGCTAAATATTATTATATTTATGTTTTATTTGTTTTATAGAGAAATATCCGAAAAAATACATATTTCAATTTGGATGGAGAATTAAATATCTTTTGCCAATAAAAAATTTTTAACAGGTTTAGAAGGATCTAATATCACAACATATAAAATTGAGACAAAAATATCAGTATTTTTTGAGCATGATAATATATCGATAGGGGATGAGAAGAACATTATATTTTTGGTAGAAGTCAATCAAAATTTCAACTAATTATAATTGTTCAACTTATTAATGTAATACTTATTTTTTCGATGAAGAATATAGAACAACATATATGAAGTCAATATTACCAGATATAATCATAGAATTTATAAGAATTAATTTATAAGAATTGTGCCAGAAAAAATATAACTTCTAAAAATTGTAAAAGAATCTTTTATTTGTAAAAGAAATTGTGGAAGAAATTTATATTAGTCGCTAAGTAATATACCGAAATTTGCATAAAAAATATTTTTGTTTATAATAATTAACATTAATTTATGCTAATAATTTATATTTTATATTTTTATATTTTATCTCGATTGTCAAATGATTCATTGTCAATGATGTATCATACATTATACATATTTATTGATATCAATATATTAATATAAATTATCGTTTTTATTAATATAAATTATGGTTTTTGTTAATATAAGATATTTTATTAATATAAGATAGAATTTGTTAATTATGATCAACAGAATATTTTTGAAAAATATTTAATACGAAATAATAGTATTAAAATGTACACCAAGGAACTAAGAAATTACAATGGCTGTATGAATTTTTATCAGAACGATATCTCTTCTTCTTAAATCAACATATAGAACTATAGATAACATTATGCAATATATTATTTCTGATGAATTAAATAATGATATATTCCCTAAGTACTTTTCGAATGATGTTAAAAAATGTGATGTTAAAATAGTAAAAATATTAAATAAGAAAATTATAAATGTACATATATATTAATGATTATTATATTTTTGTATAAAATAAAATAAAATAAAATAAAATAAAATAAAATAAAATAAAATAAAATAAAATAAAATAAAATAGATTAATTTTTCTAACGTGATCTCAATATCTAAAAAAAAAAAAAAATATTGAAATTCAAACATTATAATTATTGAAAAAAGAAATGTCATTTTATTCATTAATAGATAAAATTTTAGATCTGATCAATTTTTCTAATCAAAGATTAGTTAACATTCAACATTCTTTTTTATTTCTTTATATCTTTTTATTATTAATTTCTCTGAGGATTAATTTATTTATTGAATATATTGCATAAGAATAAAATAAAAGAATTTTTTGTTTGTTTTTCTTTTTTTTATTCGATATAATATGGTATGCATATATCTTGTATGTATATCATTTTATAGCTAAATGATTAAATAAGTAGTTAATTATAGAACACAAAAAATAAAGTTATTCTCTTTAATTTAGCTCATAAAATCATACAAGTTAATTGTAACAGTATATTAGAATTTTAATCTGTGCGGATATTGACTGCTTCGCAAACCAAACATAGCTGACAGATAGGTGAATAATAATTTCTTGTCTGGATTTGTTTTAATTTTTTCTATTATAAATTTGTCTAAAGTTTTCTGATCCAATTTTCTTTGATTGCTTGGTTTGTACTCATCCATCTTTTTACTGAAAATATCACCCTCCTCTTTTTTTAATCGTTTTTCACGTTTTCTTTTGAAATATTCATCGTTTATGTGTTCTGGCAATTTGAGTCCAGAAAGATCAATGCGTGTAGAAGTTGCTATGACATAATTCTGATTTATTCTACGCAGTGGACAACCATTGATCAGAAATGGACCTAAGACATAAAGGTTTATATTTATTAAATCTTGCAGGAATAATAAAATTGATAGATAATATTAATCGACGAGTAATTACATTTCTTTTTATTCCTATATATGTGTATGTGTAAACATATATTTATATATACTAAATATGATTTTAATTTCAAATGATCACTACTGTGTAAGTATAAAAAAGGATATTATTTAAAGTAACTATGTTGATCTTCGTAACTCAGGAAGATCACGGATAAAATAATTGTTTGTATGCACAAATTTTTTTTATTAAACTTTATTTTTATATTTTTATATATATCCGAAATTGACTCAGACATTTATGAATCGATACTCTGCATACATAACTGACTATCTATATATGTTTTCATGGATAGAATTAACAAAAATATATTAAAACCAACCTGTAACTAACAGTAATCCAGTTTTCAGCTGTTTCAAGAAAACAACACGTTTCCCTTTGTGAGACCCAGCTAACAAAATGCAAATAGTTCCTGGAACTAAAGTAGATCTTAAATATCGACGATGTTCACGGAAGCATTTTTTGGCATGCTTCTTTGTAATAGGATCTGCTGTAGGATAATTAGCCCTTCTTTTCTTTAATAGAACAATTCGTTTTTCTCCATTCTTATCACCGCCTATTTCTTTTTCGCTCGTCAATGGTTTTTTAAGTTTTACCTATAAAAAAAATGTTCATAAATTTTTTCCAATGTTTTACAAATAAATCTTATTATATTACTTACGATTTTAGGTGTTTTTTTATCTAGAAACTTATAAATGGCTTTTTTGTGGTACATGCGTGAACGGCTAAATCTATAAACACCATTTCCTAGATCATAATTTCTTGGTTTCTTAGATTTCTTCTTGGCTTTCTTTTCGGTTGAAATTGTAGCTGCTGGCGCAGTATTTTCCAGTGATTTTGTTTTTGTATCCGACATCTGTGAAAACATCGAAAATTTTTATAAGCAGGTTACTATAATCATAGTTTATAAAATCATATTATCAAAGTCTAATCTTAGGTTAAGTTTATCCACATTGGATTATAAAGCTAATAAATAGCGTAAGATAAAATGTAAGATTAACATTACGGCAAGGTATTTTTACAAAATTGCTTTGGAACAAAAAAATATATTCCAAATTATAAAAAAAGTTATAAAAGGTAGAATTTTTTCAGTTAATAATTGAAACACTTACGTTAGAATTATAGGATTTCTTCAATAATTTTTGATTCACATCTAAGTCACATTCTTAGCAACCTCGAAAAGTTAAGAGTTCAGCATTACTCCATCTATCGGGCCTTCAATGAATGAAAAATTTAAATATCGATATCTATATCGAGAATTCTTAAATATCTTTGCAAAAAAGAGCGGGAAAAGCATCATACTTGATAGAAAAACATGATTATTTTCAAATTTAGATTTTATATAAAATGTACATGAACTATAACAATGTATTATGTACACAATAACAAACTGAATAATAATCAATGTATATCAGCTGAAGTCAACGAAAAAATTTTTACGAATTTCTATACTTAAAAAGTAATTCTTATAATTTTTAAATTTGAAGTTTAATAGTCTTAAACTCCAAATTTAAAAAAAGTTAATATATATATATATATATGGTTTATATATAATTATGAATTTTTCTAATTGAAGAAATTAAAAAACCGCGAAATTTGGGATGTTACAAGAGAAGATTATCGCGATAAAAATAAAAAAATAGGAGTTTGGATGGCTATACCTTGAAAATTTTCGAATAATTTTAATGAAAAATATTTCGATATATTTTAATTTTCGGTATATTTCGATATAATTTAAATATTTTGAAGATTCATATTTATTCCCGATAACGATGAAGATCGAAAAAACGTTATGTAGGCGCAACGCTCCTTTTTGTACTATTCGTTTGCAGTAACGCATCGTGCACTCACGAACGTAGCATCGCTCGAATGCATTGCTTTATTAAAAATATATATCCGCTGCAATGCACATTAAACGAACGGCAAAACGTCCAGGACATATAGACATGTATCTAGTCACTGATATCATCAATTTTCAGTAAAAACACAAATGATGTATATTTTCATTTATACGTATGATAAAGTACTAGCTCATTCTAAGTTAAAAAAATTGTTCGATAATGGTGTGATGAATTGTTTAAAAGAGACAATATATAAAAAGAAATTCAGTGATATGATCAAGAATCAACATTTACAAATCAAGTTCCTCAATCAGCGTAATATCGTTTCTTATCTTTATCCTAATTAGTATAATTTAGGGTATTTGTATTCTGGTCATAGAAAAATATATTTTTGCTCGAGAAAGGAAAAGATATCGATGGTACATTATATTCCGTCAATTAAATTGTCAGGATTTTATGTAAAAAGGAAGAAAAGTATAAGTAATAAAAATATAAGTAATATAAGTAATAAATATATAAAACTATTGCAATAGATTATGTGAATCGTAAATTTGCTTGTATAAATTATTAACTGTAATTGTAATGTTCGTTCTGAATGAGCTTTCATATTTAGATTATAATTTTCTAATGGAATAAAAACATGCGTATCTAAGCTTTTACATAATTTATTATAGTTTTATATTGAAATAGAACTTTTTCCTCATATTATATATGGAGACAGAGGAGACAAAAAAGATTGGGAACAATGCATTACAGTTAAATATTTTGTATTATTTTGTAGCCACATCTATTTTGTAACCACATTATGGTGCAGTAGAACATAAATAGCTCTTATACATGAAGATTTTTTCTTCACACATTATAAGAACATTTTATTACTTTACATAGCTTCGATAGTTAAATTATTAAATAACAATCATATATATTTGTTTAAACGGGTGATAGTCGCAATTCATTTTGTTAAGTGCTTGCTTCGATTATATCGATCGGGATGTCTACTAAATTATTTCAATAAAAATAAAATTTGAATCATTTCTTTTAATATATTACTGTCATATATACAATAATATAAACATGTAACGTGCATATGTAAATACATAATATATATATAATATCTCGGATTAATTAGGTGAGGTGATAAACGAAAATATGTTTTTCTGTGAACAAAGTGATAAATCTTTATTTTTTAATTAATGCTTAATTGCTAATTAGTCTTACCTGTGAACAAAGAAACGACAATTTACGTTTATTATTCACGCTATTTAAATTTTATTTAATATATATTATCGAATATAAATTTCTTTATAAACTCTCGTGCTGATTTTCTCTTCTACGTTCTATTTCTTACTGCCTGTTTCTCTTCCAAATCTTAACGGCTCGATTTGTAGGTAACAAAAGAATTTGTAAATAACAAAGAACAATGGAAGGGCGGGCCATGAGACGCGCGGCAAATCTACCTGAAGAAAGTATACTTTCTTTACATATATATATAAATACATAATATATATATTTATAAGAAGCAACAAAAAATGAGAAAAAACGTTTATTAATCTATCGATAATAAATTAATGCCACAGATAAAATCATTTTTATTGTACGAATATGTACATACATGTTGCATGATTTCCGATCTGCACGACAATCATAATAATAGAAATAACCGTAATTCTCTTAATAGTTTAGAAATTTAATCTTGTCCAATCACCTTTCATAATGGATAGAAATACTTCCATTTTCTAGAGAATAATAATCAATTTAAAAAATAGCATAATAATTAATCGACAAGCGAAAAAATGACTTTTTTGGGTCACTAAAGATATTTTTTCTTTATCTTCTTCCTTTTCTTTTTCTTTCGAAGATTATAAGATCATATGAATTTCTATCTACCTTTATTTTTATCTGAATCGATGAAAGGTGAATATATCCCTGATCTTATTTTTTTTATTTCTGCTATATTAATTTTTTTTCATCAGAAATGAAAATGACAGCGATGATGTTCAAAGTAGGTTCAAAGAAGGTATTGCAACATCGAGTTTACGCTATACACAATTGCGCGAATCATTCTACTGCGTAAGGCGAATAGTATTACATTATGATTATCTTTAATTACAACATTACTAAGGAATTCTCTTTAGTAACAAGTACTTTTGATATGTTTTCAGCCAGCTGGCTAATGATATTCATGTTAAAAGAACATGGTTCCTATTATTGTCACAATCCACTAGATAATATATTTTTGATTTAAAATTCAATTCTGAAATTTTGGTCCGTTGCGATACGGAAAATATTTTATGAGAGTGGTATTCGATCGATACAAGTCGTATCGAGATCAATGATATTGCTACGTGGAGTTTAGAGAAAGGAATAATTAAAATGGTTTCAGATTTTCTTTATAGAAGAAGATATGATTTGAAAGTCATAAGAGTTGTTATAGTTAAGGTAAAATATTTTTCTCTAGATATTTTTTTTATTTTCTGTTTAAAAAGATTTATCTTTTTTTTTCTTTCTTTATGCTTTTTCTTCTTTAGGATTCGCCATTTACAATTAATAAATAAAGATGGCGTATTAGATATACGGTAGGATATAAAGAGAATTTTGTGTCACTTTCAATTTTAATTTCGACATTGTCTTTCAAGTAGAACAGTATGGAAGATAGAATCCAAAAAAAAGATTTGGTCTGGAGAAATTACAGAATTATATGTTGAACGTGCTGACATTTTTTTTTTCATAGTTTTCTATTACAAATGTCAGATTGAATGCCGTTGATTTTACACTTGTTCTTTTAATCTCCAAAAATTGCTTCTTCTTACGAGAACCACAAAAAATTTGCGATTAAATGGTCATCTTAATTTCTAGTACGATAACTTGCAATTGAATTTGTAATATTATCCTTCTTTATGCGTTAATCTTCATTAACTAAAAAATTGTTATTGTTGTAGACTTTTACTCATTCTGTTTGGAGTAGTAATAGCTGCATTGATCTTACTGATTTCCCAAAACAAAAAATGGAACTAATCATAGAATAGGAAATTTATTATCCGATAACTTATTGGAGATTTGGAATATATTTTGTCAATAAAGAATCACAGGTTTAATTAAATGTTTTCTAATTTCTTGATTTCGTTTTCTTAACGAAAAGTTATATTTACAAAAAGTATTTCTTTGCTGTAAATTCTCCTGATAAATTTTCCTTATAAATAGTATACTTCTCTATTTCTTTTTGGTTATTGTCATATTGGCAGTTTATTCGGCAACTTTGATAAGTTTTACAACGTCCATGATCCATTTTACTCTTTCATTCATTGGAAAGTTTCGTTGAAGACTTACCAATTTGTTTATTATGATAAATTTGCAGTGAGTGTGATATATGTGTATATGTGTGTGCATGTGTACCTGCGTGCATTTGTGTGTATAAAATAAGCAGAATATGAAGACGAATAAAGATATTTATTTGTAGAATTCGGAAGATCTGCTTGCAAAAAAGTGATGAAGTTGATGTTACAAGAAGAAAAGTTGCTTTTGTATTGGAAGTGTTTAAGAGTATTGGAGAGATTTATGAAATAGTATAAAAAAAAATTAAATAACATTCATATATACAAGGTGTAACGAAAGCACGCGGCAAGTTTTCAGATATTGATTTCTCATATATATAGAGAAGAAAAAATAGGTTTTATCATCATGAATCTTGAAATGTTAAATCTCTGAGTATTATAACTTTCAAGGCTTAGTATATCTTAATGTACTCTAATTATTTGAACTGGAATTATGATATATTAAAGATATATAGAAAAAATTTAGCAAGCACGGTTACGCAATTGGAGTATACTAATTCTAAAATATATATCATAACTTGTAAGTTAATCATTTCATTATGTCAATTAATCATGTTATTATATTACACGTGGGGACGTGTGTATAAAACATTTTCCTTATTTATCGAATGCATGCACGCATATCTTAATTCGTTTGAACTATTTCGATTTTTAATATGAAGTATGATATATATATGTATTTTATAGACAGAGAAAAATTTTTTTATGTATTAGTCCTGATTCAACGGTATAATAGAATGATGTTTTCTCGAGTTCTTCAATTAACATGTTTTTCATCTAAAGAAAGTTAATTTGATCGCATCTGCATGTCAAATTTGCTATGATAGTAATCACGATGTATGATCATGCATATACTATAATATAATATATAATATATAATGTAACAGAGTTAGGACAGTCAATTTTTAATAATTTTTATAATCAATTATTAAATGTAATTATAGTAACTGTAACCTACAAATTAATCAAATAATTATTATTAAAATAAACCATTAATTATAATTACTTTTATAATTCGCGATCATGAATCAGTCATTTTTAAATCATGTAATGATTAATTTTTTATTTTATTAATAATTAAGTTTATATATTTCTTATATCGCTTTATGATTAAAAATAATTGAAGTTATTAAAAATGTATGTAATATGAAAATCTTACAATTTCTTGCGTGAATAACAATAGTTTCAATATGTATCATTAAGATAAGAAATAGTTTTCATTTTATGTAACACTTGGTTGCCATCTTTAGTTTCTGTCAAGATATTAAGTGCTCATATAAAGCAATAATAAATAAATGTATTGAATGTATATAAATTACTCGATAAAATGTTTGAAATAATAATTATACTACTACAAGTGCATATCAAAGTAAATAAGTAATTTGTTTGTTTAAAGTTTAGGATTTTATATATGTACATATATTTATTTTTTTATTATAATAATTATATATATATATATATAATAATTTTTTAAAAAGTTATTTATATTAGAATATATTATATCATATATCATTGATCATTGTAAGTTACTAACAAGTTTATTATTATGCAACTATAAGAATGAAATTTACAAAAAAATCTTTTATCATTGTTGATATACTGTGACCTCTGTATATTCTGCTGTGTATAATTTTTCTTGAAGCAAATTGAGAGTATATATACGAAAGCTAAATGATTTTATATATCGATCGATATATTTATCGATAATAAAACTCAATCGGTAACACTCTGTGCAGTACTTTCAGTAATGCTATAATTATGAATATTATTAATTATATCATTTTTGCTGTTAAAATTAAATTTCTTGTTAAAAAATACAGTATCAAAGTTTTTATAGCATCTTAGTGTGAAACATTTTTTCCACATTTTTTAAATCCCTTAATGTTCTATTGGATATGATCATATGACTGGTCGAGTGAATTAATATAATGTTACAATCAAAAGAAACTATGAAAATATCTCGAGTAGAATTTATGCAGATTCAAGTCTTCGCTTTGGATTTCATGCAATTCTTTTTTGGAAAGTGCAATCTCTGGTCTGTAATTTTGTAAAATTGAATTACATTTTAAATTGCAAATATTAGTATTGATTTTATGATGTCATCTTATTGAACATCTTGATACAGAGATATCTTCTATAATTGAACCACTATGCAGATGCAGAAAAACAATACAATCAGCAAAATTCTCAATGATTGTACAATTGAATGCACTACAGGGTATTACCAGTTAAGTATTATTATCGATTGGCGCAAAGCGTATACTGATTAGTTTTGAGTTTGTCTAGGATGTGTTCCTGTCCGTACATATTTAAGTTTTATTGTTTTTTATTGCATTTAATAAATATAGTTTATTAAAAAAACAATTTGTCACTATTAGTGACAATGATATTCTCATAATTTACTACATCACTTTTGTGTGAATCATAATACGTTTTATTTTATCAAGTAAATAAATAATATGGTTAACATTATAAGTGCCATTTAGCAGATTGCCTGTATACATTGCACGTCTACTAGAACTAGCTAATCTATCAGATCTGTTTTCAATATATTATTTGATATATTATCATTTTTAATATATATTACATTTGAATATATATCGTATTTAATATATCAACAGAAAAGATGTGTACGTTGTAAATAAAAATTAAATAAATATCTATAAACCTATTTGTAGTTCCTATTTAGTATGCCACAGAAAAATGTGCACATGAGGATTCAATCCGTTTTGGTTGATCTTCCTCGATTGCAGTAAAGTTATCATTATGTTCACAGGTTTGTAAAAATATTTCGCTACAGATGACTGTCCATTATTTATTTCATATCTTCGTACTTCGTTTCGAATTATCAAAGAAAGATGAATCAATTGTGATATCGTAAAAAAGAAGGAAAAAGATTGTAATTAAACATTCTAACCACATCTTAATATTATATGTGTTAATCTAGCTCACTAAGTAGCTTGATCAATGATTTTTTTTTTCTTTTGATATGAATGTATATAGCAGTGACAATGAATTCACCGGGAAAATGTGGACCAGCGGAAAGTAAATAGTCTACATGACAATATTTCTTTACCTTATTTCTTATCGAAAAGTATAAGATTTTTGTATATCTATACATAAACCATTACATTTTGGTAATATACATTTTCCGTAATTGTAACAGTAATCGTAACATAGTAGTCTGCAATGTGCCATAATGTAGTTTTGTTACGATAGTATGACATCATACGGCATTATTTGCTGCGATATAGCATATAAAGATGAGTTTATATTAGGAATATATGAATTATTAGGAATATATGAAAAACATTTTGTGAATTTTAAGAATTAATTTATCAATTACTGTGGGATACATTTTTCTTATGTTATCTTTGAATGAATACAAATTTATGCATTTAACATAAATTATAAATGTATAATACATTTTATCGTATGTATAATTCATTTTACGATTTTTTTAATGAAACAAAATTTTAATTCGTTTTTAACGTTAAATAATATCAATGATTTAATTAATTTGATATATGGATCTATTTTATTGTGACCTCAGATAACCTCATAATCTGATTAATTGTCCATGAGAAGTATAATAGTATTCCAATATGATGAATTTTTCGAATGTTACATTTATTGCTAAAGTCATTATTTTGACGGCCGAATCGAGTAACTCGATTGGTCAAAATCTTACTTATATAAAAAGTGTATATGGTCAACTTTATTACTTTCTAGATGATTATCGTATATATTTGTTGAAATAAGGCTTTTCATGTGGTGATCAGACCACATATTTTATCATGTCCTTACTCGTCTATATTGATTGGAATGCACATTAAAATATTTAAATGGAAATGAAATTCTCATATATAATATATTTGTTAATAAATAAGACTTTGCGTGCGATGGTCGCACCACATTATTTTATCAAGTTCTTCCTCGTTTATATCGATTAGAACATCCATTAAATTATTTCAATGGAAGTGAAATTTTTATAATTTTTATTAATATTTTACAATCGTATCTACAATAGTCGTGAAACGTGTCTATATAGATGGATACATAAATACGGACAATATACAGGGTGTTAGTTCACAGATGTCTAAACAAATATCTCGTGACTAATTGAACTTACAAGACAGTTTAATAAGAAAAGTTTATATAGTTCTGAGTTAGCTACAAAATGCTGTTAGCTACAAAAGTAAAAAAATATAAAGATCTTTTTTTACTTATAATCTTTTCTATTTATGAAGATCAACATAGTTTTTTTTTTAAATAGATAAGATGCCGATTATCTTGATATATATATGTCATTTTTTATTATATATGATTTCTATTGTAAATGAATTACAAAATTAATTACTATAAAAATGTACGAAAATAAATAAATAAATAAATATATATATATATATATATATAATTATATATCAAATAATATATATATATATTATATATATAAATATATATAATATAAATATATATAATATATATGTATATATATATATATATATATATATAAACATATATAAATATATATAAAATAATACATATATTATATATATACATACATATATATAATATTATAATATACATATATATATATATATATATATATATATATATATATATATATATATATATATATATATAAACTAAGTTGATCTTCATAACTCGAAAAGATCATGGATAAAAAAATGATTACACTTTGTAGATAATTCTAAACCCTGCAAAATTTCTATTATTAAACATTCTGGTAACTGAAATTAGTCGTGAGATATTTACACGATTATTTCTGCACGGACACCCTGTATATTCAGACACCAAAGAAAAAAAAAGTAATAAAGAAGGAAAATGAAACGAACGTTTATTAATCGATAATATGCTAGTAAAGATAAAATTATTGCGAATATGCACAGTCCAAACATACGTCGCGAGTACTTCGATTTGTACGACACTCGGAATAACCAAATAATCGACTAAAATTAGCGACAATAATTTTTTCAATAGTTTAGGAATCCAGACTCTACTTTTTATGCACTGTACATTCTGTAACGTGTAAATATTTTCCTATGAATTTTTATAGAACATAATAGTTGATCCGTTTAATTTGAAAAATAGTCCTATCGATATTGAAATGATGTTTATTGTTCGATTAAACATACTCGTCATTCTTTTTCTTCCAAAAATTGCAAAATCGCAAGATTTTTCTATTGGCGACAAACAAACTGCTTTTATTTTAGACATTTGCAAATTATATGCATCGAAATCCGCAATTTTCTTATACTCTGAGTCGATAAAAGGTAAAAATATTTCTCATTTCTTTCTCATCATTTGTACGATATTAATTTTTTTATTTTCTAGAAATGGAAATGAAATCAATGGTGTTCAAATGGAGACGTGCATTTTCTCGTGAAGGTATTTTGAGCACAAACTTGCATTTTTCACAATTGAACGAATCATCGAATTATTTAAAACAAATTGTACAACCGCATTATATAGCGGTGATCTCTAATTATAACGCAATTAATGAGTTCTCCTTAGCAACAAGTACTTTTGAAATGTCTTTAGCTGTATGGCTAGTGATATTCATTTACAAAGAACATGGCTCTGACTATTGTCACAATCCACCAGGTAATATATTTCATTTAAAATTCGACTCAGAAATGTTAGTCCGTTGTGGTACGGAAAATATTTTACGAGAATGGTATTCGATCGATAAGAATCAAACCGAGATTGATGATGTTGCTACGTGGAGTTTAGAGAAAGGAATCACTAATATGGTTCCAGATTCTCTTTATGAAAGAAGATTTAATTTAAAGGGTTTGATTTTGAGAGCTGTTATAATTAAGGTAAATTATTTTCGGCTGAATATTTTTTCTATTATATATTTAAAAAGAATGATCTTTCTATTATTTTTCTTTTTAGGATTCATCATTTATAAATGTAAAAAAGGATGGCGAATTAGGCGGTACGTTTGGTGAACTATTAAGAGAACTTTGTACCATTCTTAATTTTAGTTTCGACGTTGTCTCGGAATTACAAGAGTTTGGAAGATGGAATCCAGAAAAAAAGACTTGGTCTGGAGCAATTGCAGAATTATATTCTGGACGTGCTGATATTTCTCTTTCAGGTTTTTCTGTTACCACTGACAGATTGAATGTTGTTGACTACACACTTCCATTTTTAAATATCAAAAACTTTCTCGTTATTCAAGAACCAGAAAAATTTGGGATTAAATGGTCATCTCACTTTTTAGTAGGATAATTCGCAATCAAATTTGTTATTTTTTATTTCTTCGTGCTTTAACTTTTATGAATTTTGTAATTGTTATTTTTATAGACTTTCACTAATTCTGTTTGGATTGCTATACTTGGAGTATTAATTGTTGCATCGATTTTATTGATTTTTCTTAAAATACGTAATGGAACTGATCGTAAAATAGGATATTTATTCATCGATAATTTTCTGGAGATTTGGGGTATATTGTGTCAACAGGGACTGACAGGTTTGATTCAATATTTCTTGATTTGCATTTAATTTCTATTTTTTGATAGTTATATTTACACAAAGTATAACTTTGCTATAGATTTTCCTAGAGGATCTTCGCTAAGAATAGCATATTTTTCTATATTTCTTTTGGTTACTGTCTTATTAGCCGCCTATTCAGCGGCTTTGATAAGCTTTTTAACAACCACTATTCGCGTCTTACCCTTTCATTCATTAGAGAGCTTGGTTCAAGACGGTACTTACAAACTTGCCGTTGTTCGTGGTACGGCTTATTATGATAAGTTTGCAGTGAGTATAATACGTTATGCTACATGCATATTTACGTTTGTGTGTGTGTGTGTGTAAAACAATAAGTATAGGATGGAAAGATGAAGAAAAATATTTATTTGTAGAATTCGGAAGATCCGCTCGCAAAGAAATTGATGAAGCTGATGTTAGAAGACAATGAGTTGCCTCTTACTGAACAGGAAGGATATAAAAAAGTATGATGAAATATAAAATAAAAAATCAATAATATTTATATATACAGGATGTAGTGAAATTACGCGCCAAAACTTCGAGAATGAATTCTTCATATTTAATTTCATCAATAATTCGTATAGAATTGCTTGATTTTTACGTAATAAGATTTTTATTTAGGTTGGTGCGTATGAGATATCGGATTTTTTTTAAATATGAACGTTTGTCTTCCTGTTTTTGTTATGCTTTTGTTTTTGACATAATCTGGTTTATAGTCGTACTGTCCATTGCCAGAGTCACAATTTAGCAAAGAAGATTTTCTCAAAAGTGTTCCCTTTTGTTATTTGCTTTGAATTTTGCACCGATATGAATTCAACCGATATTCGTGTAATTTTCTTATATGAGTATAAACTTGGTAATAATGCTGCAAAAGCTGCACGTAATATAAACCAGGTGTTCGGGGAGAATATTGTGAACGATCGAAAAGTGCAGCATTCGTTTGAAAAATTTCGATCTGGTGATTTTTCCCTCCAAAATGAACCGCGTGGAAGATCCGAAACGTTTGTGAACAATGATGCTCCGAAAGCATTGGTGGAAACAAATCCAACTGTTTCTTCAAGGGAATTTGTTGCTAGAATGGAAGTTGACCATACAACAATATTGCGACATCTTTCTGAAATTGGCAAGGTGAAAAAAATGGATAAGTGGATACCGCACAACTAACAGAGCGAAATAAGCTGGATCGCTTGAACGTATGCTCATCATTGCTAACCTGATTTAATCGAGATCCATTTTTCGATCGGATCATTACTTGTGATGTAAAATAGGTTCTTTACGACAATAGGAAAAAGTGTGCTCGGTGGCTTGATAGGGATGAGGCTTGTGCTCATACTCCACGGCCATCACTTCATCCACGGAAAATTTTAATCACAGTTTGGTGGAATGTGACTGGAGTAATACACTACTCATTCCTTTGAACTGGAATGACAATTACAGCCGAAAAGTATTGCCAGTACATTGAAGCAATGCATGAAAAATTGAAAATTATACGCCCATCACTTGTTAATCGGCATGGCTCAATACTTCTCTACGACAACGATCGGCCGCATATATCGTACAAAACAATTGTGAAATTAAATGAATTAAAATATGAAATTTTGCAGCACCTACCCTATTCACCGGATCTTTCGCCAACCGACTTCATTTATTTAAACATTTAGAACTGTTTTTACGGGCTAAACAGTACGAAAATGAAGACAGTTTGAAAAATGCTATATCAGAGTTCATTGATTCTAAAGATCAGAATTTCTTCAAGACAGGCATTATGCATTAAAATCTTCTTGGGAACGCACCAACTAATATGAAGAAATATTCCTAAAGATTTGTCACCTATTTTCTATTCTACTATAAATCGTATTAATTTTATTATAGATATACGTTATTTATTTATAGATTTGTAAAGATCGGAAACTGGCTTTCTACACGGTTGATCAAGATGCTATAGCAGATCTGAAAATACCATGCAATGTGGTTCATATTGCTACGGGACATGTAAACAATATTGCTATAATTTTATCTAAGCACAATCCTTTCACCGATCTCATCAATTTTAAGTAAGAATCCAAGAATCTAATAATTGATTTTTATAATAGTTGCTTTTTTTAATAGTTGATTTTTATTTATCATACACTAAAACAATAGCTTGTTCTAGATTACAGAAATATATTTACAATGGTATGATGAGCCGTTTAAGAGAGAAGACATTTAAAAAGAAGTTCAATAATATAATCAAGCATCAACCTGTTCCTCTAATCAGCGTCATGTCACTTCTTATTTTCATTCTCATTGGTATCATTTTGAGTACTTGTATTTTGATAGTAGAAAAGCTTATTTTTGCTGGTAAAAGGAGAAAAATGTCGATGGTACATCATATTCCGTCAATTAAATCGCCAGGATTTTATGCAAAAAAGAAGAAAAGGTTAAGAAATATTGGAAAATATTACGCGAATCGTAAATGTGCACGCGAAAATTATTAATGGAAACGCCAATGTTCTCTCTCAACTATTATTATTTTCTAATGGAATAAAAACACGCGTACGCATATTTTATCTTTTGCATTATTTACTAAAGTTTTAAATTGAAATAAAATTTTTTCGTTGTACTTTACGTATAGACGTATATATTACATATTTTCTTTATTTATCAAATGTATATAAATATATGAAATAAATACATATGTTTTAACTCTTTTGAACTGTTTCGATTTTGCCTATTTGCACAAAATATGTTTTAGATATGTATTTCGTATTCAAAAAAGAAAATTTTATTTACGATGTTTTAAGAATAATGATTCAGCAATATAACTGAATTAATCTTTTTCTTCTTCTTCAATAATCATATTATTTTATTTAAAACGAATCAATTTGATCGGAACAACATGTCAAATTTTCCATAATACCAATCAATCGTAAGGTATATACATTGTTATATACAATATATTCATATATGTATTTATGTATCATAAAATAAAATTATATGATAAACATTATATATATATTAATATATAACATATATAATATGTTATATAATGCTTATATATACATTTTCACCATTTAAAAAGCGTATGTTATGAAGCAATATCAATTGTTTAAACGTGAAATTTACCATATAATACTACAATTCTTCCACTGTCCATATCGAATGTTATGGTTGCCTCTTCGGTTCTTATGAAGGCCTCGTATGGTTTTTTCTGTGCTTTCAGTTGATTCGTGTATGGTTAATTAATCGATTGACAACTACAACTAGTATTAGACTTCTTTCGGTTAATTCCATAAAAATAATAATTTACTTCCTTATCGAAATCTGAATATTTTGTACCTGATAACCCTGTTTGGTCTGGCTTATTCGTCAATCCTAATACAAACATTTGTTTTTCAATGCCGTTTTTAACAAATTACACAAATTATAATAGATGCATAATTTATATAATGCTGATACAAAACTTTATATGGATTTCCGTTCTACTACTTTCCGCAGATGAACATTGTAATTTTTTATCATTTCTAATAGTATAGGTGTGCAAAAATTCTTTTATTTAGACGAGTCGACTGGAGCCAATTCGTCTTATTTAATAATGTTAAATTAAATTAGTCTTAGATATCAAAATTTTTGAGATGTTGAGGTGGGGTAAAATACAAATAAAATCGGGAAACATTGTATTATAGTTAAGCATTTTGTATTATTTGGTGTAACCACAATATGGCTCACCGGAAAATAAATAGCTTGTATAGATGAACATTTTTTTATCTTATTTCTTGCAAAAAATTTCAAAGTTAACGATAAAGGATCTGATGAAATGCACATTATATAAAATAAATTGATAAAGTTTTCTAACTGATAAAGTTTAAGAATCGCGGATTTATGTCAACACAACAGTAAAACTAAGTGACCTTCTATAAGAATATTCCATTACTATAAATAGCTTCGATAATTAAACAGTTATAGGGTATAAAACATCACTTATACAAACTTGATTAAACGTGTGATGGCCGAAATTCATTTCATTAAGTGCTTACTTAGATTATATCGATCAGTATATCTCTTAAATTATTTCAATGTAAACTAATTTAAAAATTTTCTTTAACATTTAACTATCGTATGTGGAAAAATATAAACGTATAACTTTTATATGTGAATAACAAGAGTAATAATCGAAGTGACAATAATTTTCTCATTAGTTTAGGAATTTACTATCCTACAAGCTGATTTTGTAGTCGCATAGAAATTTTCTTATTTTCTTTAGAAAATAGACGCCAATTCGTTCAATTTGAAAAGTAACACTATAATCAATCGATCGACACACGAAAAAAAGACGTTCGTTATGCCATTAAAAATATTTGTTCTTTTTCTCATTCTTTTTCTTCTGAAAGTTGTAAGATCGTACGAATATTTTTCTATTAGCGACAAACAGATTCCTTTTACCATAGACATTTGCAAATTATATGATCAGAAATCTGCAATTTTTTTATACCCTGAATCGGAAAAAGTAATAAGTATTATTTATTTTCTTTTCTCCTCATTTCTAATACATTAATATCTTTTTTTCATCAGAGATGGAAATGACAGCGATGATTTACAAGGTAGGTTTAAAGAAGGTATTGAAATATCGAGTTTACGCCATACACAATTGCGCGGATCATTCTACTGTGTAAGGCGAATAATATTACATCGTGATTATCTTTGATTACAACACTACTAAGGAAATCTCTTTAGTAACAAGTACTTTTGATATGTCTTCAGCCAGCTGGCTAATGATATTCATGTTAAAAAAACATGATTCCGATTATTGTCACATTTCACCAAATAATATATTTCATTTAAAATTCAATTCTGAAATGTTGATTCGTTGCTCTACGGAAAATATTTTACGAGAGTGGTATTCGATCAATACAAGTTGTATCGATAATAATGATATCGCTACGTAAAGTTTAGAGAAAGGAATCAATAAAATGATTCCAGATTTTCTTTACAAAAGAAAGTATAATTTAAAGGGATTGATCATGAGAGCTGTTATAGTTAAGGTAAAAAATTTTTCTCTAAATATTTTTTCTATTTTCTGTTTAAAAAGATTTGCCTTTATCTTTTTCTTTCTTTTTGCTTTTTCTTCTTTAGGATTTACCATTCATAATTATGAATAAGGATAGCAAATTAAATGGTATATACGGTAGGATATTAAGAGAATTTTGTGTCACTCTTAATTTTAGTTTCAACATTGTTTCGCAAGTTAAAGAGTACGGAAGATGGAATCCAGAAAAAAGATTTGGTCTGGTATAATTGCAGAATTATATTTAAACGTGCTGAAATTGCTCTTTGAAGTTTTTCTATTACCAGTGTCAGATTGAATGTTTTTGACTTCACGCTTCCAATCTTGATACGCATTTGGTAATACTTATTGTTCTTTGTTCTATTTCTTATTTCTTTGTTTACTTCACTCATGCTGCACTTCTATCTCATATCTCAGCCCCTTTTCTTCCTTCCATAAACAATCGCACCTCACAAAGGACGGATCATGCTGTGTTCGACTGTCGGTCAATTTGTCTCATACACGCACATACACAACTAAGTAGCACTAAACTTTCCAATCCACGTAGATGCTAGAAGAGGACAAATTGCTCTTAACTATAATGGCAGGATATATGAATGTACGATGAAGTAATATAAAAAAAAATTAAATATCATTTACATATACAAGGTGTAATGAAATTACTTGAAACAACTTCAGAAATGGATTCCTTAAATGTAGAGGAGAAAAATATAGTTCTATCATCTTGGCTTCGGTTCTGCGTAGTTAATTTGCAACTACGAGAGCAGATTTGTTTGCGTTTCGCGCACCGTCAGCGATGATAGTCGATTCGCATAGAAGATCTGTCTCCGTCTTTTCCTAGTTGTCAGAGTCGAAAACCTATTGGTCATAATGAATAAGGGCGACGGCAAAAGGTTCGGAAATTATTGAAGATCATCAGCAAAATATTGCTTCCCGCGTTCCTGCAAATTAAGGGGAGAACAAGATATATTTGGAAGATTCCGCAGATTTAGGGAAATAGACGCACATTAAAGTATACTCTGCGAATTGAAATTATGTATTTCGAAGAAATGAGGTACAGTTGTGATATGCTTGTTTCTTAAGATGTAGTTATTTATGCTATTCTGAAAATAGCTATTTCGGAATGAAGAATAATGATGTTGGAAAGACTCGGTTGCCTTACTGGTGAGTGCAAACGCTTATTGTCAACTAAGTTTTGATTTTTCTCGAACTATCCGCGAAAGATAGTACAAGTGTGTTAGGACAGTTCATTCGAAATGTTTAAATAATCTCATGTATGGTCCTTTGTCTCAGTGATCATATGAACTCATGAATGTATTTAAAAGAGTAGGCGCCAGCAAATCCATGGCTCGTTTTGTTTAGGTGTCTACTTTCACTGTTCATTTATTGTACGGCTCGACACATTATTGCAGATTACGTGCCTGACTAAAGAAGCTTTTTTTATTTGTTTTCTTAGCGAGTACCCAACGATTTCCCAAGGGCAGATATTCTCAATAATGATAGATGGCTCTTAAGAGAAAGTATTGTGAATTGTTGAAGGTTCGCACGTATGCATCAACATTCGGAAATATCTAATTTTTTAATATAAGATCTTTAAATATGATCTTAATGTAATCCAATTATGTTAATTTACTGGAATTATGATTCCTTTTTACATTTTCTTACATGTGATATAAATCACGACATTCGAAATATTCACTTTCTGTTAGAAAATAGATCTCAATTAGTCGTCTCACTGCATTGCAAACACTCTACAAAATGTACATAGTTATGATTGTAAGTATTTGCGAGTGATAAAAGCATTCAGTGCAATAAAAAGTGTTTAACTAGTTTCTCAGATTTCATTTCAACAAATAAAGTAAACATTATTTGATTGCACTAATGGTAAGATTAATCTTATAATTCAGAAATTAAGCATCTACGAAACCATGTTGATAAAATATATTTTTTCTACTCGACAAATGAGGAATTCATTTCTGAAGTTTAGCCGCTTAGTTTTGTTAAATCTATTATATAATTTTATTATTAAAATCCATTATTAAATTACACATTTGTAAAAATCGATATCTAGCAATCTATACGTTCGACGAAATGAGAATGTCAGTAGATCATAAAATACTGTCCAATGTGGTCTATGTTGAGACAGGACATGTAAAAAATATGGCTATAGTTTTATCTAAGCACAATCTATTTACCAATGAATTTTCTATGTAAGAACATAAGAATCTAATAATGTTTATTTACTGTATGTTAAAATATTATCTCGTTTGAGATAGCAGAAAATCTTCTAAAAATTTTATGATAAATCGTCTTTTAAATTTGTCATTTAAAAAGAAATTTAATGATATGACCAAGCACCAACCGGTTATCCTAATCAGCGTAGTATCGCTTCTTATTTTCATTCAAATTGGTATCATTTTAAGTACTTGTATTCTGATTATAGAAAAGTTTACTTTTGAATATATCGATGGTGCATCATTGCACAAAATAACACGAATGGTAAATGTACATGCATAAAATTTGACGACAATGTCAATATTTGTTTTCAACGAAATTTCTGATTATAACTTTCTAATGTATTAGAAACATGCATACACATAAGCTTTTGCATTATTTAATACAGTTTTAAATTTAAATGGTATTTTGTCATTATATTATACGCGTAGACATGTGTTTAATACATTTTCATTATTTATCAAATACAAATACACATAATTTAATTCTTTCGAATTGTTTTAATTTTTCGTACTTGTATGAAGTATTTATAATATCTATGTATTTCATAGTCAAAAAAAAACATTCGCCATTTTTTATTTATGAGTCGTGATTCAGTAATATAATCGAACTACATTCTCTCTTTTTTTCAATGTATTATACATACTTTTTTATTTAGAGCAAGTTAATTTGATCACATCTGCGTGTCAAATATCTTATGATATGAATCATAATGCATGATCACGCGTGAATACTATTATATATATATATGTAATAACATATTGATATACTACTTGTCTAGCATATACAGTAGATGAAATAAATCTTTTAACCATAGGACAATAAATTTTTGATTATTTCTGTAATGAATTATTGAATGATATATTAATTGTAATCAATAATCGATTAATTATTATTAAGTTAAATTATTAATCCTAATTACTTTTATAATTTGTAATCATATATAATGATTAATTTATAGTTCATTATATATTAATATTGCTTTAATTGTTCAGTACTTTATGATTTAATAAAATTGAAATTATTATTGACTAATATGTGTATGTAGTATAAAAATATTATTGTGTGTGATATAAAAATATTAAAATATTAATATTTTTTGTGTGAATAACAATAGTATTGATATATATATCCTTTGTGATAGAAAAAAGTTTTCATTTTATGTAATACGCCGCTGCCAACTTCAGCTTCTGTCAAGATATTATTCTCATGTGCAATAATAATAAATAAATGTACCAAAAGTATATAAATTATCGAATAAAATGTTTGAAATGATAGTTACAAGACATTTATTTTTCAATTTGATGATTTTAAATTTGATGATGTTAAGGCGTTAGGTTTCAATATAAAAGGATTCGATATGAAAGAATAAAGAATCTGATATGAAAAGAAAATTTTCAACAAAGTAAATTTTTGTAAAACATTAATTACATAAAAGTTAAAATTTCTTTTGAAACATCAAGGCTTAAGGTAAATAATGTTAATAAGGTAGATAATGTTAATACAATTAGCATTATCTAATGCTCAAATAAATCCAAATTGGCAAAAAAAGAAATTGTGTATAAAAGATTTGCGGTATGACTTAATATTAATATTTTCAACAAATATTAGTATATGATAATGAAATTATATATAAAGAATAATATTGGTATTATAAGCATTGATATTACTATCAACTATTAATTCATAAAAAATACATTATTGAAAAGAAACATCAAATTAAGAGAAAAGTATTAGAAGAATCTCTGATTTTAGAAAAGCAAAAGATTTACAAGAATAAATCCCAGAAAATATTTTGATTTATTTATAATTAAGAAAATGATAAGAAAAATAATTTAGAAATGTTTAGAAAAGGTTTAGAACTCTACGAGAACAATTCGCTACATTTAAAGTTATTTAGAAAAGTATTTTTAATCTATTTTATATTTTTATTTAATATTTTTAAATTATTTAAAATCTATTTTTTATTTAAATTTGTAGAAGTTTTATTTCTATTGTAATTTTAAGGAGATCATCAAAATATACTTCTTAAAAGTTTAATGTAAAAGGTTTAACAACAAATACTTCTTTTATTTTTCATCTGCAAAATGTGTTTGGTATTCAACCTATTAAGGAAGAAAGAAAGCGAAAGAACATGTGTTCGAAAAAAATTTTATAAATAACATTAATCGGTGCAAACGTTCGAATGATAGATGCAATCCTTTCATATTGTCCTATAATTTCTGTGTTTAGTTTAGCCATGAAAATGATTTGATGATAAAGAAAGTTAAAAATATTATTCGATGTATAATCAATGATGTAGTGAAAATCTACATGAGTTTGCATTATGATCGAATTTTAAATGATACATTTACAGAAAATTACGATTTCCCATAAATTGTAAAAATTCCGAATTAAATATTAACATAAGTGACTTCTTATTTAGGAACTATCCATAAATACCCATTTAGTAAAAATTGAAAAATAGAATCGCTTTTAACTTTATTGTACAAGAGAAAGATATATTGTTTAATTTATAATTATGAATTTCATGTGTAAAGAAATAGATTTTACTAGATAAGTAATTAAATAAATATTTTATTTACCTCTTTACATTACATACAATGCAATTTGGATTTTCTTAACAATAAATATACATTCAATTTTATTTTTATTACAAAAATCATTATTTTTATTAATAAAACCATTCAGCAGAAAAACTTGATATGCAAAAGAATACATATGATTTGCGAAATGGTGAATTTGATTTTCAAAGGGTTGAATTTAAAACCGGATGATATATAAACTTAAGTTTCTTTACAACTATGATAATTCTTATGCTTCTTACATTATTTATAACTTCTATAACCATGAAATGAAGATTTTCCGACGATTTGACATTGATGCAAAAATCCTATGAAGAAGCCAAATGATCAAGATGATGAATTTGATAAGACGGAAAACTGTTAGAATCTAGATTGAAACAATATACTGGTATACCTATACCAGTATAGATCATAAAGATGACACACATACATTTAGAAAATATATTGATTCGTGCTAAGCATTAAACAGAAATGAAAAATTACATTTTTGTATACATATGCATATACATACATATGCAGAATATCGACAAATTTAGAAAAAAGAATTTGAAAACGTTCAGAACAGAGATGGACAAAACATGATTTGATTAATAATTGAAAGGGTTAATATAAAATCCGGCTTATTAATCATGACTACAGGTTATTTGATAATTAATTATTCAATGATTATATTTTCAATTATGATTAATCAATAATTTATTTGTAAGAACAATACTGCGAATGTTTATGGAAAATATATATTTATTAGTCATATAGTTTTAAAACATTAGTAATAGTAATAGAGTAATAGTTGCTTTTAACTATCATTTCAAACATTCTACCTGATAATTTGTGCTTTCGGTACATTTATTTATTATTGTTGCACATGAGAATAATCTCTTGACAAAAGCTGAAGTTACCAGCACCGTGTTGTATAAACTAAAAGTTTTTTCTTATTATTATGAATATATATTAGGATTATAGTTATTCACACACTAAATTGTGTAATATATTTATATTATATATTTTTATATTACACATATTATTAGTCAATAATAACTTCAATTCTGTAATTCGTAAAGCACTGAACAATTAAAGCGATATCAATATATTATGAAATAATAATTAATCACTGCATAATTTATAAGTGACTAATTTATGATTACAAATTAAAAAAGTAATTATTATTAATGATTTATCCTAACAGTAATTAATTTTAATTAATTGATTAATAATAACATTTACTATAATTATATTCAATATATATATATGATGTATTATATAATACACACACATACACACACACACACATATATATATATATATATATATATATAGAGAGAGAGAGAGAGAGAGAGAGAGAGAAAGAGAGAGAGTGCATGCATGATCATGCATTATGATTACTATTATAAGATATTTGATATGATCATATTCGTTTGTACTAAATAGAAAAATATGTATCCTAAAAAGTACGAAAAATCATGATTCAATTATATCGCTGAAATTTAAAATATATAAAACGCTGAATGTAATTTTTTTCTGACTATGATCTACATATGTAGCTATATCTTACATCGTGCAAGTAAACAGATTTGAAACAGTTCGAAAGAATTAAATATTCGATAAATAAAGACAAAGTATCATACATATATTTACGATAATGAAACGAAAAAGTTCTACTTCAATTTAAAACTATATTAAATAATGCAAAAGTTTAGAAAGACGTACGCGTGCTCATATTCGATTAGAAAATAATAATCAAAATATAAATGTCATTGGAAATAAATATTGGCGTTGTCGTTAATACTTTATCCCTGTACATTTACGATTCGTGTATTGTTTTTTAATATTTCTTATATTTTTCTTTCTTTTTATATAAAATCCTGAGGATTTAATAGACGGGATATGATGTACCGTCGACATCTTCTTCCTTTTACAAGCAAAAATAAACTTTTCTATAATCAGAATACAAGTACTCAAAACGATACCAATTAGGATAAAGATAAGAAGTGATAGTACGCTGGTTAGGGGAACCGGTTGATGCTCTATCATATCATTGGATTTCTTTTTAAATGGTGAACTTTTTAAACGACTCATAATGCCATTGTCGAAAAATTTCTGCAACCTAAAATGAGCAGAACTTTTAACGTACGATAAATTAAAATTTACATTATTACATTCTTGTGATCTTACTGAAAATTGAAGATGCCGGTAAATGGATTGTGCTTAGATAAAACTATAGCTACATTATTCACGTGTCCTGTCTCAACACGAACTACATTGCACGGAATTTTAGGATCTATTGATTTTTTCATTTCGTCGAACGTATATATTGCTAGCTTCTGATTTTCACAAATCTGTAATTTAATAACTGATATTAAAAATAAAACTGTATATAATCTTATTTATAAATGTTATTTAATTTTTTTTAATAATATTTCATCATACACTCGTAAATGCTTCCAACGCAGTTAAGGGCAATTTGTCTTCTTTTAGCATCAACTTCATCAACTTTTTTGCAAGCGGAGCTTCCGAATTCTGTAAATAAACGTTTTTCCTTGCTTTGTATATATATATATATATACATATATATATACATATGTATATACATATATACATATATATACATATATATACATATGTACATATACATATATACATATACATATGCATATATACATATACATATACATATACATATACATATACATATACATATACATATACATATACATATACATATACATATACATATACATATACATATACATATACATATACATATACATATACATATACATATACATATACATATACATATACATATACATATACATATACATATACATATACATATACATATACATATACATATACATATACATATACATATACATATACATATACATATACATATACATATACATATACATATACATATACACATATACACATATACACATACATATATACATGTAAAGAAAATATACTTTCTTTAGGTAGATTTGCCCCGCCCTTCTATTGTCTTTCGTTATCTACAAATTCTTTTGTTACCTACAAATCGAGTCGTTAAGATTTGGGAGAGAAACGGGCAGTAAGAAATAGAACGCCACGAGAGAAGTAGCACGAGAGTGTAATGTGAAATTTAACCAATGTAAATAATAAATGTAAATTGTCGTTTCTTTGTTCGAGAAACTTATTTTCGTTTATTATCTCACCTTGCCTATTCGATATATTATAAAACGACAATTTACGTTTATTATTTACATTGGTTAAATTTCACACTAAACTCTCGTGCTACTTCTCTCGTGGCATTCTATTTCTTACTGCCCGTTTCTCTCCCAAATCTTAACGGCTCGATTTGTAGGTAACAAAAGAATTTGTAGATAACAAAAGACAAAGGAAGGGTGGGGCAAATCTATCTAAAGAAAGTATATTTTCTTTACATACATATATACATATACATATATATAAACATACGATAAGAGGGGTATCATACTCACTGCAAATTTATCATAATAAGCGGTACCACGAAAAACAGAAAGTTGATAAGTACCATCTTGAACGAAACTTTCTAATGAATCAAAGGGTAGGATGTGACTTACGGTCGTTAAAAAGCTTATCAAAGCCGCAGAATAAGCAGCTGATAAGACGGTAACCAAAAGAAATACAGAAAAGTATGCTATGCGTAACGAAGATTTATCAAAAAATTCTACAGAAAAGAAATACTTTGTTAATGCTTTAGTATATAAAAATATTATTAATAATTATCTTAGTATATAAAAATCAAATAAAAAAACTAAAAAACGCAAATCAAATAACATTCAAACCTGGAATTCCTTGTTGACAAAATATACCCCAAATTTCCAAAAAATTATCGGACAATAAATGTCTGATTTTACGATCGGTTCCATTTTTTATTTTCAGAAAAATCAATAAAATTGATGCAGCAATTAGTACTCCAAAAATGGCAATCCAAACAGAATAAGCGAAAGCCTACGATAAAAATAATTCCTTAATTAATGAAGGTTGTGAAAAAGAAAATATAACAAATTCGATTGCAAATTATCGTACTAGAAAATAAGATGACCATTTAATCGCGAATATTTCTGGTTCCCGAAAGAAGAGATAGTCTTTGGAGATCAAAACAGGATTCGTGAAGTCAACGGCATTTAATCTATCATTGGTCATAGAAAATTCTGAAAGAGAAATATCTGCACGTCCAGCATATAATTCTGCAATTGCACCAGACCAAGTTTTTTCTTTTGGATTCCATCTTCCATGCTCTTCTACTTCTGAGACAATGTTGAAACTAAAATTGAGAGTGGCACAGAGTTCTTTTAATATCCTACCGTATATACCATCTAATTCGCCATCCTTGTTTATAATTATAAATGGAGAATTCTAAAGAAGAAAAAGCAAAAAGAAATAAAAAATAGAGACAAATTTTTTGAAGTAGAAAATAGAAAAAATATCTACATGAAAATATTCTACCTTAACTACAACAGCTCTCATGATCAGGCCTTGTAAATTATGTCTTCTTTCATAAAAAGATTCTGGAACTGTTTTGGTAATTCCTCTCTCTAAGCTCCACGTAGCTACATCATTGATTTCAGTCCGATTTATATGGATCGAATACCATTCTCGTAATATGTTTCCCGTACTGCAACGGACCAACATTTCTGAATTGAATTTTAAATGAAATATATTACCTGGTGGACTGTCACAATAATTTGTCCCATGTTCTTTGTACAGGAATATTACTAGCCACATGGCTGAAGACATGTCAAAAGTACTTGTTGCTAAAGAGAATTCTTTAATCGCATTATAATTAGAGATCATCACAATGTAATACGGTCGCATTATTCGTCTTACGTAGTAGAATGATTCGTGCAATTGTGAAAAGGGCAAACTCGATATCGCAATACCTTCTCGAGAAAGTGCACGCTTCCATTTGTATATCATCGTTGTCATTTCCATTTCTATAGAAGAAAAGAACAAATATAGTAGCAATGAAGAAATGAAAATGAGTAGTATCATTACCTTTTTCCGATTCGGCGTATAAGAGAATTGCAGAGTTCTTTCCATATAATTTGCAAATGTCTATGGTAAAAGGAATCTGTTCGTCGCTAATAGAAAGAAATTCGTATGATCTTGCAACTTTCGGAAGAAAAAGAATGAGAAAAAGAACAAATATTTTTAATAGCATAACGAATGTCTTTTTTCGTGTGTCGATCGATTGATTATAGTGTTATTTTTCAAATTGAACGAATCGGACTCTATTTTCTAAAGAAAATGAGAAAATTTTTATCCGTCTACAAAAGCAGCTCGTAGGATACTAAATTCCTAAAGTAATAAAAAAGTTATTGTTATTTCGATTATTATGCTTGTCATTCATGTATCTATATATAAAAGTTATACATTTATGTCTTTCTACGGTAGTAAAAGATTAAAGAAAATATTAAAATTTCACTTCTATCTTAATAATTTAATAAATGTACTGATCGATATAATTGAGGCAAGCACTTAACAAAATGAAATGCGACTACTGCAAGTTTAAACAAATATATATGAGCGTCGTCTAATATGGAATAACCGTTTAATTATCGAAGCTATATAAAGTAATAGAATGTTAGCTTTATTCATACGTTGACATAAATTAGCTATTCTTATTGATATTGTCAAAAAATCATCCCATGTTACTAAATAAGATATTGTCAATTCGATAACTTTATCAGTTCATCTTATATAATATGCATTTTGTCAAATCCCTTACCGTTAACTTTGAACTTTTCTGCAAGAAATAATATAAAAAAAATGTTCATCTATACAAGCTACTTATTTTCCATTGGGCCACATTATGGTTATAAGAAATAATACAAAATGCTTAATAATAATACAGTATTCCCAATTTTTTCTCAATCATATCCCACTTTAACATTTTAAAAATGTTGATGCCCTTGCAAGAAATCTAGTAGAAAATAAAAATTATATAAATTGTGTTATATAAAGAAAGGGTCTGCGCTGAAAAACGTACGTACATATGATAGATAAACAGTAAAAGAGATAGTACGACTATTGTATCTTTTAGTTATTCAGTTTTGCATTAGCCACCGAATGTATTGATCAGTTAAAGTTTAAACAATAAAAAATTAAACCTCCTTTCAATCATTTCTTTAGAAAAAGTCTTTAAAAGGAATTGTGAACTCTTTTCACGAAGGATTCATACTGTAATTCAAACAATTTGACATGATCAGGATAAAATTACTTCCCTGTGGGCCGAATGTCCCTTGTTGGAAAATATATATATTTTTTATAATGAATGTGAATAGTAATCCAATTTTTTAATCTAAAAAATCAATTGTTGATTCTTAATTATTTACTATTGGACTCCTAGAGGACTGTGGACTACAATTTGATAATCTAAGATATTAATTATACTATATTTTGTGTTTAAATAACAAATATTGGTTCATGCGATTAAAATGGCGTTAAGAACTAAAAATCTTGTCCATAACGAAGTGTGGTCAGTCATACGTTTTTCGAACTGTGAAAACATTCGTCCAAAAGAAATTCATCCTCGAATTACAAATGTAAATAGATAAGATGTATAGGATCACAAGCTAGGTGTCCTAGTGTGATGGTTTTCCACGATAATGCTTATTCTTCTATGCATCTAAAGACTAAAAACATTTTTGAACACTTTAAACGGGAGGTATTGGAGTACTCCGCTTATCAGTTTGGACTTAGCTTTGAGCGGTTACCACATTTTTACAAAATTGTAAGAGTTCTTGAGAGAACTACGCTTTTCAGAAAACGATGATTTTAAATCTGATATGTAACGATGTTTATGAGATTGTATATATCTAAAAAGCTTAAAAATAAGTATTTTTATTCAACAGTATGATTTTTTAAGAATATTTTCTGAAAACTTCATCAGAAAATTTCCAAAATCGACAAAGTTAAAGTCCTTTGAAATCGATCTTGTCGAGTTTTGTAACTGGCAAATGTATAGTCCTTAATAATCGGCTGCTTCACTTTGAAAATTTCTACCTGAACATTTTAGATTAGAGGAACATGTTAGGATAAGTATGAATCATTCGCTTTTAAATAAATATTAATTTTTGCGAAAATGTTCAAAATGAATCGATCGAAAATTACAGAAGAAGAAAATAATAATTTACAGGATAGCTCATTTTCCAACAATGATTAAATGAACTTATAGTGGAAGTGTATGATGTAGGTATAAAGAAAATCATTCCATGTTATTATAAGTAAATAGATAAATAGGTACGGCAAATATATTGAAAAGTAACTAAGTATATGTTTACAAATAAAGTTATGTTACAGATAAAGAAAACTTTTTAAAAAGATTTATATTGTAGTAATTTCAAAATGGATATTACATATTAAATGACCCTCGTATATATTTATAAAAATGTATTATATTTTTATTATTCCTTAGGCGCAACATATCGTACGAAACTATTACAGTCGATTGAAAATATGTTTAACGAAGTATACAAATTTGATTATAACATTAAATATGTAATATATTTCATATAAATATAATTTAAAACCTGAATGAATAGATATGATCAAAACGCAAAGTATGCTATTATAAGATAATCATTTCACATCAATTATTTATTGAAAATGTAACATCGAAAAATTTAATACTTCTAAAACATTTTTACTTATATAAATATAATATGGAATAAATAAGCATTGTCGGAATAATGGAAAGATTCAATTATAATGCCGATTTTCAAAAAGGAAGACAAAATAAACTGTAATAATTATCGGAGCATCTCGCTTTTACCTACATACTATAAAATTTTATCGAATATTTTCTTGACGAGGCTTGTACAATATGTAAATGAAATAACAGGGGATCATCAATGTGATTTTAGAAGAAATAGATCGATTACATCTTAATATTCGACAAATTTTGGAGAAAAAATGGAAATTTGATCAAAGTGTACATCAACTTTACATTGATTTCAAAAAAACGTATGATACATTGAAACAGAGAGAGGTTGTTTGAAATTTTGATTTGGCTGAGGAAACCTAAAAAATTGGTTAGCATAGTTCAAGTCTATTAGAAAGATACTGGAGGTAGAATAAGTGACAAAATCAAAAACTTTTAATATTTACAGCAGATTAAAATAGAGAAATGCACTGTCACCTCTTTTATTTAATGTAGTATTCGAATATGTCATTAAATAAATCGAGAAAAGTGAAGTTAATCTGCAGTTAAGCGGTATAATACAATTGTTAATTCGAATGCAGATAATAAAAAAACACTAATTAATAATATTAAAACTCTGAACGATATTGACGTTGTCGTTAATAATATATGAGTTATAAACATTTATAATTCATGTGATGTTTTGTAATATTTCTTAAACTTTTCTTCCTTTTTACATAAAACGTTGAGGATTTAATTGACGGAATATGATGTATCATCGATATTATTTTCCTTTTATGAGTAAAAATAAACATTTCTATAATCAGAATACAAGTACTCAAAACGACACCAATTAGGATAAAGATAAGAAGTGATATTACGCTGGTTAGGGGAACCGGTTGATGCTCTATCATATCATTGGATTTCTTTCTAAATGGTGAACTTTTTAAACGACTCATAATGCCATTGTCAAAAAATTTCTGCAACCTAAAACGAGCAGAACTTTTAACGTACGATAAATTAAAATTTACATTATTGAGATACTTGCGTTCTTACTGAAAATTGATGACGTTAGTGAATGGATTGTGCTTAGATAAAATCATAGCAATATTATTTACATGTCCTGTATCAATACGAACTACATTGCACGGAATTTCCAGATTTACTGCATTATTGTGTTGAATCGAGTAGATTGCTAGCTTCTGATTTTTACAAATCTATAAGTTAATGACGGTTATTAATAATAAAATTACATAAAGAAATAACGCAATGAAACTTCAGATATTAATTCCTCATATGTAGAGAAGCAAAAAAAATAGATCCGAAAAAGCTTAATTTATGAGTTAGAAGATTTCCAACGGAACACCAGTTAAATCAAATTCAAATACATAAGCGTGTCTCTTAAAGTTTTTGTTGTAGTGAAAATCTTTTACACTTGAAGATAAACTATTGTATTCACATTCATAAATTTATTTATTTTTGAACGTCTTTGAAACTTAATATTTAAGAAGAAGGTGAACATGTCCAAGATTTCATGTAAGAAAATATTGAAAAAGTGTATCATAATATCAGCAAATAAAATGGAGTATACCAAGACACACATCTAAATCATGAAAGTCTTATAACTCAGAAATTAAGCACTTCGATATCCATGTTATCCAGATAGAACCTATTATTTCTTTTGTATTTATGAGAAATCCATTCTTGAAGATTCGCCACGTGATTTCGTTACATTTTGTATATATAAATATTATTAATTTTTTTTTCTTTTGTAATACTTTATCGTACTCTCTTATATGCTTCTTGTTCAGTATGGGGCAATTTTTTATCTTCTAACATCAACTTCATCAATTTCTTTGCGAGTGGATCTCTCGAATTCTACAAATAAATATTTTTCTTCATCTTTATTCCATTTAATATACTTATTGTTTTATATATACATACCAATACTCACATGAAAAAACATAGATTACAAATATGCATGCAGCGTCACGTACATATTATACTCACTGCAAACTTATCATAATAAGCCGAACCACGAACGACGGCAAGTTGGTAAGTACCATCTTCAACGAAGCTCTCTAATGAATGAAAAGGTAAAATATGGGTAGTGGACGTTAAGAAACTTATTAAAGCTGCTGAATAAGCGGCCGATAAGACGATAACCAAAAGAAATAAAGAGAAGTATGCTATTCTTAGCGAAGATCTAACAGGAAAATCTATATCAAAGGAATATTTTGTATAAATATAACTATTAAAAAAATGAAACTAAACGAAAATCAAGAAATATTGAATCAAACCTGCTAGTCCCTGTTGGCACAATATGCCACAAATCTCCAGAAAATTATCGATGAATAAATATCCTATTTTACGATCAGTACCATTATGTATTTTGAGAAAAATAAATAAGATTGATGAAGCTATTAATATTCCAAGGATAGCAATCCAAACAGAATTAGTGAAAGTCTATAAAATAACAATTTCATAATTTATGAAAGCTAAAGCATGAAAAAGTGAATAATAACAAATTTGATTGCAAATAATCGTACTAAAAAGTGAGATGACCATTCAATCCCCAATTTTTCTGGTTCTTGAATAACAAGAAGGTTTTTGGTATATGTAATAGGAAGAGTGAAGTCAACAACATTTAATCTGGCACTGGTAATAGAAAAACCTGAAAGAGAAATATCGGCACGTCCATAATATAATTCTGCAATTGCTCCAGACCAGGTCTTTTTATTTGGATTCCATCTTCCGAACTCTTTTACTTCCGAGACAATGTCGAAACTAACGTTGAGAGTAATACAAATTTGATTTAATAGCTCACTGAAAATACCACCTAATTTGCCATTCTTTTTTACGTTAATGAAAGATGAACCCTATAAAAGAAAAAAGAACAGACATAAAAAAAACGAAAAATAATTTTTTTAAGTAGAAAATAGAAAACGTATCCAGAAATAAATATTTTACCTTAACTATAACAGCTTTCATGATCAAACCCTGTAAATTATATCTTCTGTCGTAAAGAGAATTTGTAACCATTTTAGTGATTCCTTTCTCTAAGTTCCATATAGCTACGTCATTGATCTCGATTAAATTCGTATCGACCGAATACCATTCCCGTAAAATATTTTCCGTACCACAACGGACTAACATTTCTGAATCGAATTTTAGATGAAATATATTACCTGGTGGATTGTGACAATAATCGAAATCATGTTCCTTGTAAATGAATATTACTAGCCACATAGCTGAAGACATGTCAAAGGTACTTGTTGCTAAAGAGAACGCATTAATCGCGTTGTTATTAGAGATCACTGCTATGTAATATGGTCGTACAATTTGTTTTATGTAGTACGATGATTTGTGCAATTGTGAAAAATGCAAATTTGTGCTCGCAATCCCTTCACGAGAAAGTGCACGTCTCCATTTGAAAATCATCGTTGTCATTTCCATTTCTAAGAAAAAAGAATATTAATATCATGGAAATGAAGAGAAGAAAATGAGAAATATCTTTACCTTTTATAGATTCATAGTGTAAGAAAATTACAGATTTCGATACGGATAATTTGCAAATATCTAAAATGAAAGGTGTTTGTTTGTCGGCGTTGAAAAGATCTTGTGATTTTGCATTTTTTGGAAGAAAAAGAAGGAAGAGTATGTTTAATCGAACAAGGAACATTATTTCTCAATTTAAACGGATCGACTACTACGGTCTATAAAAATTCATGAGAAAATATTTACACATCACAAAATGTACAGTGCACATAAAGTATAAAGCGCCTGAGTTTCTAAACTATTGAAAAAGTTATTGTCGCTTATTTTAGTCGGTTATTCGTTTACTCCGAGAATCGTACAGATCGGAGTGCTCGCGACGTATATTTGTACTGTGCATATTCGCGATAATTCTATCTTTGCTAGCATATTATCGATTAAAAACGTTCATTTTCCTCTTTTATTACTTTTTTTTCTTTGGTGTGTGAATATACAGGGTGTCCGTCCATAAATGATCGTACAAATATCTCGTGACTAGTTTCAGTTACAAGAAATTTAATAATAGAAATTTGCAGGTTTCTGGTTCATCACTGAGTACCTAAATATTTTATTTTACACATGACCTTTTTGAGTTATGAAGGTCAATATAATTTTTATTTGTAATTTTTATTTTGCCTACAATTTTTTCGTACAATTATATAATAGCTAATTTTGTAATTCATTAGCAATTGAAATTATGTGTAACATTTGCAGCTATACTTTTTTAACTATTTGCATCGTTTATAATATAATCGGCATCTTATCGAACTATACTGTAATGTCATTCATATTTCATGATATACAAATATATTACTTAGAAATCAAGCAGCTATCTACTTTGATATGTTAAAGATCAGTACTTGTAAACGATTTCTAAATATTACTTAGTCAGTCGACTATTTTTCAAATTGCAGTAGGAGAAGCAACTACTTTAATATATAAGATGCAAAATATTTCGTAAACTATACGTAGTGGTAATTTTTTACATGATATGATTTTGATTGCAAAGGACCACTACTATATAAATATGTATAAGACTTATAGATATTTTGGAAAAAACTATGTTGATCTTCATAAATTGAGTAGGTTACAAATAAAAAAAGATCTTTATATGCATTTTGTAGCTAATTCAGAGCCATGTAACTTTCTCTTATTCAATTTTTTTGTAAGTTCAATCAGTCACGAGATATTTGTTCAGACATTCGTGAAAGAACACCTTATATATCGTCCATATTTGTGAATCTCTCTATATAAACACGTTTCAAATTTGTATTATTGTACATATGATTATAAAATATTTATAAAAATTAATAAAATTAAAACTAATAATTTAATAGATGTTCTAAACGACATAAACGTGTAAGGACTTGATAGATTGATATAGTGTGACCATTAGATATAAAGCCTTAATTGAACAAATATATTACTTATGAGAATTTCACTTCCTTTGAAATAATTTAATGGACTTTCCAATCAATATAGACGAGTAAAAACTTGATAAAGTGTGGTGCGACCAACACATGAAAAGACTTATTTCAACAAATATATACGATAATCATCTATATAATAAAGTTGCACACACACTCTTTATATATCAGAAAGATTTTAATCAAACGCGTTGTTCGATTTGGCCGACAAAATAGTAGGTATAGCAATAATAATAGTATTTAAAAAATATACATATCGAAATTCTACTATTATACTTCTTATGGACAGTAAGTCGGATTACGAGGTTATATGAGGTCATAGTATAGATAAAATGGAACCATATATCAAACTGATTAAATCACTCAAATTATTTAGGTGAATATCGAAGTGAAATTTTGTATTATGAAAAAAATCGTAAATTGTATTGTACATACGAAAAAATATATTATACATTCATAATTTATATGGATGCATAAATTTGTACTGATTCAAAGGTAACATAACGAAAATGTATTGCATAGCAACTGATAAATTTACTTTTAAAATTCACAAAATGTTTCTCAAATATTTTGGATAAATTTACTTCTATAAGCTATATCTATGAGCAAATAAAGTCATATCAGTCGTGATGATATTACCATAATAAAATTACATTACAAAACATTACAGGATCCTATGTTACGGTTATTATTACAGTTATTATTAAAGCTACGAAAAATGTAAATGACCAAAATGTATGTAACTGTTTACGAATATAGATATACAAAAATTTTATACTTTTCGGTAAGAAATAAGGTAAAAAAAAAATTTTCATGTAATTTATTTTTCACCGGTCTACATTTTCCCATTGGATTCATTGAATTTATCTCTGCTAAACTTGGTTTATACAAAAAAAATACAAAATAGTTAATTGTAATGCTTCAATTCTTTTGGTAACTTGCTCCATCTCAACGTCTCTACAATTTTTATATTTCCTTTAGCAATCTAATAGAAAATAATCATGTAAATTGAATAATTTAAATTCTAAAGAATAAAGAATTCAATCATTTTTCATTAAATATTTTTACCTACTGTGTTAATCAAGACAATTTTATCTAAACAAAAAGTTATTGTTCGTCTATAGTACTTATATTCCCAGTTAGAAAACAATGCTGTATTGCTATAATGAAAGATTAACTGGAATTGCATAGTATTTTATTATATTTTTATTATATTTTTATAATGAAATTAAATAACAAATCAAATTTTAATTTAAAATATCACTATTCCTGATTTTAACTTGCGGAGATGCGCGAACCTCAATTAGAAAATCTAGATTATAAATCATATTAAATTTTGCGTTTAAATAACTTATTAAATATTATCGTAAGATATTATTGTTAACTCATGTGCTTGAAATATCGGTGAGAATTGAAAATATCGCCGATGAGATCTAACCTTCGCTTTTCAAATGATGAAAACCGTCTTTGAAAGAAAATTCACCGTTAAATTACAACTGTGTAAAAATAACTGTGTAACTGTGCATAGAACCGTAACTGAAACATCCTACTATCTGATGTTTCTCCACGGTAATGCTTGTCCTCATGTGGCTCTGAATATTAAAGAAGCTTATGAAACTTTAAATGGGATGTATTGGTGAATCCTGCAGTTCAGATAAATCTCCAATCAATTACAATTTTTTTGCAAAATTGACAGACTTCTTGAAAAGACAATCGTTCAGGAAACGATAATTTAAAATACAATGTGGAACTACATTTATAGGATTACATACACCTAAAAAGTTATAAAAAATCGGTTGTATAAAAGTATTTTTATTTGACACTATGATTCTTTATGAATATTTTCATAAATAGACAAAGTTAGAGTTGTTTGAAATCGATCTTGTTGAATTTCGTTGAGGGAATTTCTAGCTCATCAAAAATCTTTGAAACATGGAGTTGCATTAACATCAATGCTACCAGTTGCACAATCGTCAATTGTAAATAATATTGACTATGCAGCCAAGATATCTTCAAGTAACGATAAGTCCATTAGCACTTTACTAAGTTCAATTGAATCACGAATAGTTTGTACAAATTTCAATGCCAATAGCAGCACTTATCTATTTAGAATTTCAGAAGAAATTTTCAGATAATCCAATCGGCTTTTCATGCGAAATTTGTAATCGATTGTGCTTTAAAAATAAGCTCAAGAAAATTATTGATTACTACCAGAATTTCTGGGAGTTAATTTAGATGCGATGGCGAATAAATATTGCATTCAATCTTTAAGTTGCGGACACGTCCTCATTTTTTCCATATCCAATGACTTTTTGTACTCATAAAAAACCATTCATTTTTCTGAACAAGATTTAATATCATTGCGCCATACATACAAATTCGATAGGTCATGTTCATGGACAATATGTGATTTTCGAACAAATTGTAAAAATTTCTTTCTCAGTAAGTAATACTGAACATCAATTACTAAGAAACATTGATGATGATCTCTACATCAAAGTTCTACATCAAAAGAAAAAGAAATCATTAATCAAGGTACTTAATGAACTCGTAATTATTTAACAAGCGTAATATTAAGATATGGTTACAATAACGATAATTTTTTTTATCGTTTTTACGACATTACAATTGATTAATCTTTGTTAATACGAACGAAAATGAAGTACGAAAATATGAAGTAAGTAAAGAACACAATCACCTGTAGCGAAATATTTTAACAGTACTGGTAGCTTTGCTGCAATCGAAAGTCAATCCAAACGTATTGAATAGCAGACGATAGTCCTCATGTATACGTTTTTCTGTGGTTTGCACAGTAGGAGTTAATAGGTTTATCGGTATTTATTTAATTTCTATTTACTACGTATATCCCTTTATGTTACTATATTAAATGTATATTAAATATAATAATGCATATTAAAAATGGTAATAATTAAATAATATATTAAAAATAGATCTGATAGGCAATGTGTTAAATGGCACTTGTAGCGCTAATGTTATTATTTATTTACTTTTAAACACAAAACATATTGTGATTTACACAAAGTGACAATGTAATAAATTATGAGAATATCCTTGTAGCTAATAATGATAAGATTGTATTTTTTTTAAATGACTACATTTGTTAAAAGCAATGAGAAACAATGTAGTAACTAAAAAAGTCTAACATTTTATATTAATAGTAATAGATTTTTCGCAAATGGACTGCATTATAATATAGCAAACATGAGTAATGAATTAATACACATTTACTTGGATAGCTGCTGATTTAGGTTTTGAGATAAGTTAATGGAAGAGTATGTTACCAAAAATAAAATAAAAAATAAATTATTGGTATGTGCACAAGTATTCACTCATAATATTGTGTCTATGTTGTGTATTGAGAAAACAAGAATATAGCAGTATTTTTAACTATAGCAAAATGTCGCAGAATCTGATAAAACCAGCTAATTATTAGTTTTTTAATGAGTTATTTGACAATGTAAATTCGAGAATTATTCAAATTAATCATATAAATAAATAATAATTTTCTTTCCCATGGAATTAAGTCATTTATGTATTTTTATTATATAATTTAATATATTTATAAATATTATTTATTTAAATATTTATATATTTATAAATTATTTAAATTATACAATGTTGATCTACTCAGGTCCGCTCTGAATGTTTTCTCTCATTCGCTCTCTCTCTCTTAAAGTAAATTTCTTCTTTTTTTCATAAACAAACACTCTTCGTAAAAGACAAATCACGCTATTCTTTACTAGTATCGAGTTACCTCACATATGCACTCACATACACACGACTAATTAGGTCTAGAATCTTCCATCCCTTCCATCCCAATTGTCGATCGATATATCTCTCTCTCTCTCTCCCACATATATGATTAACTAATCTTTCATGGAAACTTTCATACTACATAAATATATATTTATTTTTAATTATTATAATAAATATATAAGTATATATTACAACTGCGCATTTAAAAGAAAAAGAAATTTAATAAATAAAACAAGGACAACCTATTTGAAATTAACAAATAACAGATAATCTCTTTTAATAAAATATTCACATATTTCGTAACGTTTGCGAATCATGTCCAGCCAGACACCTCTTAGAAAACAAACAACCCATTATTATGTGTCAAAGTTTCTGGATACCTAGAAACAACATTCTAATTCCAAGTTCACTTCGAACTCCTCTCTTCGAAGTTAGTTCCTAACAATATGTATGTATGTATAAAACATTAAATCACTATAGATTGTCAGTTCAGCAATTTCGTGAATTTTGAATATAATTTAAAATAAAAGAACTAGTCAAAATTATGTAATCAAAAATTATGATTAATTTAATAACTTCTAATCATGTAATGGTTTCTGTTTCAATTACGTTTGAATCGATAATTTATTTGTAAGAACAATTCTAATAAATGAATTATTTAGTTTGATATGAGCTTATATCCGAGTAATAGATAATTTATGTGCTTTCGGTAGATTTATTTATTATTGTTGTACATGAGAATTATCTCTTGACAGGAGTTGAATACGGCAGCGGTATGTTACATAAAATAAAACCTTTTCTCTACCATAATGGATATATATTGAAATTATTGTTATTTACATAAAAAAAAAATAATGTATTTTTTTATTGTACATATTAGTCAATAATAACCAATTCTATTAAATCGTAAAGTACTGAAGAATTGAAGCTATATCGAGATATATATGAATATACTTTTCAATGTATAAATACGCATTGCTATTCCTAATGAAATATTAATTAACTATTACACGATTTAGAAATGACTGATTTATGATCACAGATTATAAAAATAATGAAGATTAATGATTTATCTTAGTAATAATTAATTGATTAATGATTATAATATATATAATATCATTCAATAATATATTACAGGAATAATTAAAAATTTTCAGTCCTAACTCTATTTAAGAGAGTTATTCGATCTACAGGTACTGAATGTTCTGAACACATAGTGTGTCAATGTTTTGTTGCATTTTTACAAGACATATATGTAAAGAAAGCATACTTTCTTAAGTTAGATTTGCCGTGCTTCTCATGTCCTGCCCTTTGATTGACTTTTGTTATTTACAAGTCGAGCCGTTAAGATTTTGAAGAAAAACGGGCATTAGGAAATAGGACCTATGTACGTGAGATTACTAAGAAATTTCATAAAGAATATATTAAATAAGATTTAAATAGTGAATAATAAATGTAAATTGTCGTTTCTTTGTTCACAGGTAAGACTTTAAATAGCAAATAATTGCTAATTAATAAATAAAGATTTATAACTTTGTTCACAGAGAAACATATTTTTGTTTATCACCCTCATATAATAAATTCGAGATATTATATATATATATATATATATATATATATATATATATATATATATATATATTTACACATATATATCTATGCGTGATCATGCATTATGATTGCTCTCATAAAATATTTGACACGCAGATGTGATCATTTTAACTTGCTCTAAATAGAAAAATAAGTATATTGGAAAAAATGAAAAAATGTAATTCGATTATACTACTCAACCAAGATTCACATATGAAAAATGGCGAATGTAATTTTTTTTTGCTATGAAATATGTAGGTATATCATATCTCGTGCAAGTACGAAAAATGGAAACAATTCGAAATAATTAAATTATGTGTATTTGGATTTGATAAATAATGAAAATGTATTAAACACATATCTACACGTATAATATACTGACAAAATACCATTTAAATTTAAAACTGTATTAAATAATGCAAAAGCTTATCTGTACGCATGTTTCTAATACATTAGAAAGTTATAATCAAAAATTTAATTCAAAACAAATATTGACGTTGTGGTCAAATTTTATGCATGTACATTTACCATTCGTCTTATTTTGAACAATACTTGTTATATTTTTTTTCATTTCCTAATTAAATAATTAAAATTCAGATGATTTACTCGACGGAATATCATGTACCATCGACATCCTCTTCCTTTTACGAACAAAAATAAGCATTTCTGTAATCAGAATACAAGTATTCAAAAGGATATCAATTTGGATGAAGATAAGAAGTAATATTACGCAGATTGGAGTAATCAGTTGATGCTTGATCATATCATTGGATTTCTTTTTAAATGACGAATTTACAAAATGTATTATCGTATTATTATTATTATACATATTGTTTACACATCCTGTTTCAAAGCAAATCGCATTCCAAGTGTAACGAAATTATGCGATGGAACTTTAGGAATGAATTCCTCATATCTGAGAGAAGAAAAAAATAGACTCTATCAACATGGGTTTGAAAATGCTTAATTTCTGAATTATAAGATTGATCTTACAATTAACGCAATCCAATATGTTTACTTCATTTGCTGAAATAAAATCCGAGAAACTAGTTACAATGGATTCAAATATGCAACGTGTTTGACGATCTTCTTGTTGTAATGAACTTCATCATCTGCAAATGGATTATTATACCCGCAATTATAAGTAGGCATATTTTGGAGCGCGTTCAGAACGCAATGAGACGACTAATTAAGATTTATCTTCAAGAAGGTAAATATTTCGAATGTACTTATATATTTCATTTTAGAAAATATGAACAGATAATGATAATTACAGTAAATTAACATAATTAGAGTATATTATTAACATGCTTGAAAGTCTTATAACTGAAAAATTTCCGGACCCAAGTTGATAGAACTAATAATTTTCTTCTCTACGTAAGAGGAATTCATTTCTGAAATTATTTCGCGTAGTTTCGTTGCATTTTGTTTATGTAAATGTCATTTAATTTTTTTTTTATAATACTTCATCGAACACGCATAAATCCTTCCAGTGCAGTAGGATCTTGCTCAGGGAAGGTACCGGGATTTGGTATTTGCGGCAATGAACTTTCGAGTTCTTAATTCCATCTAATAATAATAATAATAATGTATATTACATATTACTAGATATATATATAATACTTCTTAAACAATTTTATTGTATAATATAGATACATATATTAATATATTATATTTAATAACATAATATACATTGCGATTAATTCGTATCATGTGAAATTTCACACGCTGTTGTGAACAAATTGACTCGCTCTAAATAGAAAATTGAAGAACATGAGGAAAAGTTTATCAGTTATATCGCTTAATCACAACTCACACATAAAATATGGTCAATGAAATTTTTTTCCTCACAATTAAATATATAGCTAAATCATATTTTTAATGCAAATAGGCACAATCAAAACAGATCGAAAGAGATAAAATATGAGTGTATTTACATCTACACTTACAATATGATGAAAAAATTCTACTTCAATTCAAAATTGTAGTAAATAAAATAAAAGATTAGATATGCATATGCATGTTTTTAATCCATTAGAGAATTATAATTAGAATATAAAAATTCTTTGAAAACGAACATTGACGTTGTCGTTAATAATTTACGGGTCATAAACATTCACGTGATGTTTTGTAATATTTCTTAAACTTTTCTTCCCTTTTACATAAAACGTTGAGGATTTAATCAACGGAATATGATGTACCATCGATATTTTTTTCCTTTTATGAGTAAAAATAAACTTTTCTATAATCAGAATACAAGTACTCAAAACGACACCAATTAGGATAAAAATAAGAAGTGATATTACGCTGGTTAGGGGAACCGGTTGATGCTCTATCATATCATTGGATTTCTTTCTAAATGGTGAACTTTTTAAACGACTCATAATGCCATTGTCAAAAAATTTCTGCAACCTAAAACGAGCAGAACTTTTAACGTACGATAAATTAAAATTTACATTATTGAGATACTTGCGTTCTTACTGAAAATTGATGACGTTAGTGAATGGATTGTGCTTAGATAAAATCATAGCAATACTATTTACATGTCCTGTATCAATACGAACTACATTGCACGGAATTTCCAGATTTACTGCATTATTGTGTTGAATCGAGTAGATTGCTAGCTTCTGATTTTTACAAATCTATAAGTTAATGACGGTTATTAATAATAAAATTACATAAAGAAATAACGCAATGAAACTTCAGATATTAATTCCTCATATGTAGAGAACTAAAAAAAATAGATCCGAAAAAGCTTAATTTATGAGTTGAAGATTTCCAACGGAACACCAGTTAAATCAAATTCAAATACATAAGCGTGTCTCTTAAAGTTTTTGTTGTAGTGAAAATCTTTTACACTTGAAGATAGACTATTGTATTCACATTCATAAATTTATTTATTTTTGAACGTCTTCGAAACTTAATATTTAAGAAGAAGGTGAACATGTCCAAGATTTCATGTAAGAAAATATCGAAAAAGTGTATCATAATATCAGCAAATAAAATGGAGTATACCAAGACACACATCTAAATCATGAAAGTCTTATAACTCAGAAATTAAGCACTTCGATATCCATGTTATCCAGATAGAACCTATTATTTCTTTTGTATTTATGAGAAATCCATTCTTGAAGATTCGCCACGTGATTTCGTTACATTTTGTATATATAAATATTATTAATTTTTTTTTCTTTTGTAATACTTTATCGTACTCTCTTATATGCTTCTTGTTCAGTATGGGGCAATTTTTTATCTTCTAACATCAACTTCATCAATTTCTTTGCGAGTGGATCTCTTGAATCCTAAAAATAAATATTTTTCTTCATCTTTATTCCATTTAATATACTTATTGTTTTATATATACATACCTATACTCACATGAAAAAACATAAATTACAAATATGCATGCAGCGTCACGTACATATTATACTCACTGCAAACTTATCATAATAAGCCGAACCACGAACGACGGCAAGTTGGTAAGTACCATCTTCAACGAAGCTCTCTAATGAATGAAAAGGTAAAATGTGGGTAGTGGACGTTAAGAAACTTATCAAAGCTGCTGAATAAGCGGCCGATAAGACGATAACCAAAAGAAATAAAGAGAAGTATGCTATTCTTAGCGAAGATCTAACAGGAAAATCTATATCAAAGGAATATTTTGTATAAATATAACTATTAAAAAAATGAAACTAAACGAAAATCAAGAAATATTGAATCAAACCTGCTAGTCCCTGTTGGCACAATATGCCACAAATCTCCAGAAAATTATCGATGAATAAATATCCTATTTTACGATCAGTACCATTATGTATTTTGAGAAAAATAAATAAGATTGATGAAGCTATTAATATTCCAAGGATAGCAATCCAAACAGAATTAGTGAAAGTCTATAAAATAACAATTTCATAATTTATGAAAGCTAAAGCATGAAAAAGTGAATAATAACAAATTTGATTGCAAATAATCGTACTAAAAAGTGAGATGACCATTCAATCCCCAATTTTTCTGGTTCTTGAATAACAAGAAGGTTTTTGGTATATGTAATAGGAAAAGTGAAGTCAACAACATTTAATCTGGCACTGGTAATAGAAAAACCTGAAAGAGAAATATCGGCACGTCCATAATATAATTCTGCAATTGCTCCAGACCAGGTCTTTTTATTTGGATTCCATCTTCCGAACTCTTTTACTTCCGAGACAATGTCGAAACTAACGTTGAGAGTAATACAAATTTGATTTAATAGCTCACTGAAAATACCACCTAATTTGCCATTCTTTTTTACGTTAATGAAAGATGAACCCTATAAAAGAAAAAAGAACAGACATAAAGAAAACGAAAAATAATTTTTTTAAGTAGAAAATAGAAAACGTATCCAGAAATAAATATTTTACCTTAACTATAACAGCTTTCATGATCAAACCCTGTAAATTATATCTTCTGTCGTAAAGAGAATTTGTAACCATTTTAGTGATTCCTTTCTCTAAGTTCCATATAGCTACGTCATTGATCTCGATTAAATTCGTATCGACCGAATACCATTCCCGTAAAATATTTTCCGTACCACAACGGACTAACATTTCTGAGTCGAATTTTAGATGAAATATATTACCTGGTGGATTGTGACAATAATCGAAACCATGTTCCTTGTAAATGAATATTACTAGCCACATAGCTGAAGACATGTCAAAGGTACTTGTTGCTAAAGAGAACGCATTAATTGCGTTGTTATTAGAGATCACTGCTATGTAATATGGTCGTACAATTTGTTTTACGTAGTACGATGATTTGTGCAATTGTGAAAAATGCAAATTCGTGCTCGCAATCCCTTCACGAGAAAGTGCACGTCTCCATTTGAAAATCATCGTTGTCATTTCCATTTCTAAGAAAAAAGAATATTAATGTCATGGAAATGAAGAGAAGAAAATGAGAAATATCTTTACCTTTTATAGATTCATAGTGTAAGAAAATTACAGATTTCGATGCGGATAATTTGCAAATATCTATGATAAAAGGAAACTGTTCTTCGCCAATAGAAAAGAATTCATATGATCTTGCGATCTTAGGAAGAAGAAGAAGGAGAAGTATCTTCAATCGCTCAACTAACATTATTTGCAATAGAATTATAGTTTTCGATGCCAATAGGATTATTTCTGAACGAATTGACTACTACGTTCTATAGAAATTCATAGTAAATTATTTTCACGTCGCTAAAAGTAAAGTGCACGAGACTGAATTTCTAAACTATAACGAAAAAATTATTGTCACTTATTCGATTATTCCGAATGTCGTACAGATCGGAGTGCACGCGATGTATGTTTGCACTGTTCGTATTCGTGATAAATTTATCTTTGCTAATATATTATCGATTAATAAATGTTCGTTTCATTTTCCTCTTTTATTATTTTTTTCCTTTGGTGTTTGAATATACTGGGTGTCCGTCCAGAGCAAATATCTCGTGATTTGTTTTTGTTATAAGAAAGTTTATTAGAAGAAATTTGTAGTGCACTGACCTTTATACAAAGTGCATTTAAATATATTTTTCGACTTATGTAGGTCAACATAGTTTTATATATAGGTACCTATATATAAAATCTATAGTTTTTATCGTACATTTCTATAATAGTTCATTTTGTCATTTTTATATTCTAAATAATATTTCGTTTAATTTGCTTCTATGCGTCATTTACGAGATGATTGTCATCTTATCGAACCATATTAATTTATATTCCATGGTATACAAATATATTATTTACAAATCAAACAGTCATGTATTTTAATGTGTCAAAAGCTTCTGAATATTATGTAGTCTGACGATTGTTTTTCAAATTGTGGTATAAAAACTAATTACCTTAATACCTAAAATGCCGTATCTCTTGGACGATCCATAGTGGTAAGTTTTGACTACATGTGATTTTGATTTCAAATTACCACTATATAAATATATAAAAAGATTATAGGTATCTACTGAAAAAAAAGTCATATTGATCTTCATAAATTGTAAGGATCAAGACTAAAAAAAAGATGTTTAGGAACATCACAACCTGAGACGGCAGGATAGTGCGCTTGTAATTCTACACATTTTCTCTAAACAGGTGTAATTTAATGACATATATTTTCAATACTCATCGATATTTTAAATTCATGAATCAACGACAATCTGATAACCTCGTGTTCTGATTGGCTGATAGAAAGTATAATAGTAAAATTCCAATGTGATGAATTATTCGAACGGTACTATTATTGTTAGAACTCTTATTATAACAGTCGAACTCATGTAACGCTATAGGTTGAAACCTTTAGTGTTACTGTTATAGAATGTATATGTGGACAACCTTTTTCAATTTCTAGATGACTTCCGTATATATTGTTTCAAAGAAGGCTTTTGCAGGTGATGGTCGCAAATCAATTTATCAAGTCCTTACTCGTTTATATCGATTAGAACATCTATTAAATTATTTCAATAGAAGTAAAATTTTAATAATATTTATTAATATTTTATAATCGTATCTACAATAATATAAATGTATGTATGTAGATTGACATGTAACACAGTCAGATATACAAAGTGTCCATACGTAGATGTCTGCTCATAAATATCTCGTGACTAGTTGAAGTTATAGAAAAGTTTTGTAAGAGAAATTTCCTCTGAATCAATTATAAAGTGCATGTAAACATTTTTTCAATTTATGAAGGTTTATTTTCAACTTCTTAAAATAGATACTTACAATTTCTTGCATATTTATATAGTAATGGTAATTTGAAATCATAATCATAATATTTAGTAATATTTATTTTATAAAAAATATTGCCACTATGTATTGTTTATAAGATAATCGACATCATATATATTAAACTAGTTGATTTTCCATACCATAATTTGAAAGACAATCGCCAAACTACATAAATATACAAACTACATACTGTAAAAGTCGATTAAATCGAACACAACGTTAATCTTTAACATATAAAATACATGATTGCTTTATTTGTAAATAATGTATTTGTATACCATGGAATATGAAATATAGTATAGTTCGATAAGATAATGATTATATCATAAACGATGCACAAATAGCAAATTTTTATTAGATATATTTTTGAATGCAAACGAACACTACTGTATAAATATACAAAAGAAATTACAGTTACTCACTTAAAAAAAACTTTGTTCTTTCAAACTTGAAAAGGTCGCAAGAAAAAAATGCATAAATGCATTTTGTTGTTGAAACAGAGCCAGGTGCAAAAGCAAATTTTTCTCGTAAAACTTCCTAATAACTTCAGTCAGTAGCGGAAAAACCAAAGCGTAAAATGAAAAGAATGTTTATTAATCGATAATATGCTAGCAAAGATAAAATTATATTTTTCGCGAATATGCACAGTGCATACATATGTATTTCGATCTGCACGATACTCGGTATAAATGAAGTGACGATAATTCATTCAGTAGTTTAAAAATCTAGACTTGTGCATTTTATTTTCTGTGGCGTGTAAATATTTTCATATGAATTTCTTCTTAAGAAGAAGTGTTATCGATATTGAAATAAATAATGTTCGTTGCGTGAATAAAGATACTCGTTCTTTTTTCTCTTTCGAAGTTCGCAATATCGTATGAACTTATTATTGACCAATAGATCCCTTTTATCATAGATATTTGCAAATTAAACAAGCCCAAATCTGCCATTTTTTATATGCCGAATCGATTAAAGGTAAAGATATTTTTCATTTCTTTTATTTTATTTCTAATATATTTATTTTTTTTTTTCCTTAAAAATGGAAATGACAACGATGATTTTTAAATGGAGGCGTGCTCCTTTTCGTGAAGGCATTGCGAGCACGAATTTGCATTTTTCACAATTGCACAAATCATCGTACTACAAATTGTAAATGTAATTTTATTATTAATAACCGTTATTAAATTATAGATTTGTAAAAATCGAAAACTATCGAAAGGAATCTACACAAGTGACCAAGTGAACATTATAAGAGATCTGAAAATACCATGCAATGTAGTTGGTAACAGAACATGTAAACAGTTTTGCTATGATTTTATCTGAGCATAATCCATTCACCGACGTTATTAATTTTCAGTAAGTACACAAGTGATATTATTAATTTTCATTTATCGTACATTGAAACACTACACATTTGAAGTTGCTGAAATTTCTTAATAATGCTTAATAATGAGTCTGTTAAAAGATTCGACAATTGAAGAGAAATCCTAGGGTATGATAAAACATCAACCGATTCCTCTAATCAGCATAATATTGCTTATTTTCATCTTTTTAATTGGTATCGTTTTGAATAATTATATTTTAAAAAGTCTATTTTCATTCGTAAAATGAAAAATATGTTGATTGTAGATCGTAAAACATCGATTAAGTCGTCAAGATTTTATGTAAAAAGGAAGGAAAGTATTAGAAATATTATAAATGATTACGCGAATCGTAAAAGTGCACGGGTAAGATACACATCTAACGATAACAGTAATGCTTGCTCTAACGAATCTTTATATCCTAATTATAATTTTTAAATGTAATAGCAGCATGTGTATGCATATTTAAACCTTTGTGTTATTTAGTACAATTTTAAATTGAAATAAAAATTTTTAGTTATATAATATTATACGTGTAAACGTGTATGTAACACATTTTCTTTATTTATTGATTATACGTATACGTATTTTAATTCTTCCGAATTGTTTTGATTTTTCGTATTTGCATATAAAATATGATATGTTTATGTATCTCACAGTCAAAAAACAATTTCTTTTTCCATTTCTTATGTATGAGTAGTAATTATGCGATGTACATAATTGAATTATAAATTTTTTCGAAATTTCCAATAAGTATATTTTTCTATTTAATTGAAGTCATTAGATTGCATTAGTGTCAAATGATAGTAATCATAAAAGATTAGATACGGATACAAAGCTGTATCCGCACAAACCTTGAGTGGATGGATAAAGAAGCTGTTGAAGGACAGTGATGTGGACACGTCTATCTTCAGTCCTAATAGTACAAGAGACGCTTCAACTTCAATAGCTAGTAGAAATGGAATTTCTATCGATTGTATTTTAAAAACAGCCAGATAGTCTTCGAAATCGGAAACCTTTGCTAGATTTTACAAAAGAGAACTAGTTAAAGATAAAGATATTTTTGCATTGAGTATACTAGATAATTAAATGTTTGTATCAATCTTTCAGAATTAACACATATTTTTACTGGCTAATCTGATAATATCTATGATAATTCAATAACCGTAACAACTTTCAACAGCTGGAATTTAATCTCGAGAGGCCACGAAATACAATTTAATGATTGAACAAGGTTAATTCTAAATGAATTTCAATCATAATTGTATGGGGCGCTTCTTTGAAAAAGATCAACTTACCTTTCAATAAATTTCCTTCTATTTTACTATCTAGTTTGGTAAGAAACTTTTTGTTATGGCGTAACATTAAAAAGAATGACGTGTCATGGCGTCGCTGGGCAGACGCAGTTGTAATTCTTTTGTTTTATGTTAGATTTTAAAATATGTGGCGACAACGGTACAATATAGAGGTACTACAATTTGATCTTTTCGGAAAAGGTGCTCCATATAATTATAATTGAACTTCACTTACAGGTAAGCTTCTTTAATCATTTAATTTTATAGCACTATTTATAAAAAATATAAATGCAACAATACTGTTGTATAAAACCTTTTTTATTTGTTTCTTTATTGGATTGATGAATAATTTGTAATATAATTTTCATTCATTTCTTATTTTAATATGCATTTCTACTTCAATAATAATTACATACCATGTTTATAAACAATAAACACAGATATTAAAAATAATTTATAGACTGTATGTTGTTACGCGCAACCACACGTTAAAACAAAAAAGAACTTTAATAACCAAAACATGAACAACTTATTTACCATGAACAATTTAACAGATTAACTCTTTTAATAAAATATTCAGATATTTCAGGACATTCACTAGTTACGTTCTCTTAGTTCGAGTTCTTATAGAAGACAGATGACAACTGATGTTTACGTGTCAAAATTCCTGGATGTCTAATCTTCTTTGATTTTTTTATTTGATACTTTAATAGGACGTTACTATCCAATATTTCATATTTATTTCCTCCACTGATAGTTGACGTGATCTATGTTGCATTATGATCTATGTTGAATAGAACGCAATAGCATTAATATTTTGTTTGATGACTAATGCATATAAAATATACACATTTATCGATTGATTTTCCAATAATAATAATTAGTGGTAGATTAAAGATCAAAATACGAGTTCGTTTCCATATTATCTACGGGGTTTTTCTCTCAGCACTATTTTTTATGGATTTCTCTGTAGGAGTAATTACTATTACTACTACTATTACTATAATAATACATAATATAACAATATAATAATAGGAAGAATAATAAGAAGAAAGAAAAGTAAAAGAATATACTTACATTTATTACATGTGTCCTCTGTCCAAAATTGTTTATTCCCGTAAAGTTTGTTATCTTTCGATTCGTAATTTCGTGTATATTTTAGAAACACAACATGCTTAGGACGTTTAATCTGAGATTTTCAAATAGCAAAGTATCACCAGTGCTTTTACTATTATTATATAGAATAAACATAATGTATGTAATATTTAAATACGTTGTTATTATTATTGATTTATAATCAGTAATAGACTACTACTACTACTAGTATATTTATAATCAGTAATAGACTATTACTACTACTAGTAGTAGTAGCAATAGTTGTACAATAGAACAATAGAAGTAATAGTTGAAATAGAATAGAGTGGAATAGTCATGAAAAGAAAATCACGTGAAAAATACGCTCGTAGGTAGAGAGGAAATAAATTCATGTTTTAATTTATATTAAAATAATATAATATATAAGTTTTCACTACTTATTTTTGGCAAAGTATTCTACAAAATCTTGTTTTTTAACTTATATTTATATACTAATTATTATATCTAACAATTATATTTATTATTCTTTATGCAATTGCGGAACAAATGCATACCAACGTCATATCTAATTCTGATCACTGCGGAACCATCTAAAAAAGATCTACATTTAAGAGATTGAAAAATGTGAGGTCACGGTCTACTAACATTATCTTTTCTACCCCAACCGAAACTCATTGATATGTGATGACCAATGCAAGCTTATACAATTATCGGACAGACGCATGGTGGGGACAGCCATCACCACTTTCACTTGTAGTTGATATTTTGTCCGTACTTGTCGCCGCAATCACGCACGCTCTTGAGAAAGATGAGATAGGTTTTTAAGGTTAGTATTTCTTTTTATTTTTGTTGAACGGTATATTTTTACAAAGCCTTTAGTTAAAGTACTAATTGCTTCTTATATGTAATATTATCCATTATTTATACCATTCATTTAATGAATCTTTCAGTAAATTTTTGGCCTTGAAACCAAAATTAGCACGTTGAATGTTTGTTAAATGATATTCGTTTGTAGAAATTAAAAACTAACCTCTAAATATGAGTTTAATTGAAAGATTTTAACGCATCAAGAAATAAAGCGGATCAAATTATTTTTAAAGTAAAAAGCATAATAACTTGAAGAAGCTGATATTGTAACCTTTCCGTTATATTATTCGTTGTAATTAATTGGTTTTATTAATAGTACTACTTACTCTTAACAATTATTTTTATTAGCTATTATTATATCCAAAATACATTTTATTTCAGAACGACATTTAATAAGACGTTTTTACTTGGTATGAAGGAGTGTCTTACAAGGGAATGTACTATATTTATCATTGAAAGAGGATCAAAATAAAGTCTGGAAGACCATATTGTTAAAATGTGGGAAGGACAGAAGATTTTTAGAAAGAATAATAACGGATCTGAGTCACAATCGTCAATCAGAGAATTGACAAACTGTTTTAAAAGAAGTATCCTGTTAATTGGTAATATTCCAGCATTGGTATGTAGTTTATCAGCAAGCAAAATAGAATTTAATAAGTATTCCATCAAATAAATAATTCTGTTATTGTTTTTGTAAACCGCAAGTTTTTTCTTTCATTCCTGATAAGAAAATATGAGATGATAATGACTTTATTATTATTATTATGATTATTATTAAGTGAAATATTTGCATCAAAAGTGTATTTTTTCTTTATTTTCAAATTATGTCAATGTATGAATGTACGTAATGTGCAACGTTTCAGAGTTGGCCAACCATTAAAATTATTTCATTTAAGAATGAAAGATGATAACGTCGATCCAGAAATGTATCATTATGCACTGGATTATTACTGTACTAAGGAAATGAACGCAACAAAGGAATTTTCCATTGTGCAATAGATTGGACTGGCTTTCGATTGGTATGTACCAAAAGTTTGTGTTTTCATCTCGATTCTGACTTATGTTTTTGCTGGTCATTACTAGGGCCTCAACGAGAATGTTGCCACGATAAGATCATGCTTCAACATCGTTCCAACCTTCATGATTACTGGATTTTTATTGGATAAGAATGGTTGTTATTTGTATAAAAATAGGAAAGAAAAATATCTTAAAATTCAAGAATATCATTCGATAATATGTATCGGTCAGTTAGTCGATGGTTTTTCGTCCGAAAAATTCATTATGCATGCAAAGATTGAGAAAAGCAAGAAAACTATTCAAGAGATCATCTGAAGGAATATTGAAGAATATAGCTGCAGTAAATATGTATAGATAAAAGAGAATAAATTTATCTATCGAATCTGCTAGTCTAATAACAATCCTAGAGGAGGAGAAAAGTAGTTTATTACAAATAATGCTTAAAAAGAATTGTCACTGAAAATTTTGTGGAAACGAATGGTAAGAAAACTCATGTTGGTTCATTGTCATAGAGTTTTTTTTCATCATATGCGGAACATTCTTTGCTAATTGAATATGGAAATTGGTTTGTTTCATGGTGGTAGAACGATCGTTGATGAAAGAAGAATAAGATGCGGACCACGTTCTTGTATCAATCTTGCTATAGCAATCTGTACTCACACGTACGTTTATCTATTCAATGGACCAATTTAGCGGTAGATGCTTTGGTAAGTAAATGTGTCGTCGAACAGTACAAATATGAGGATGCCTGAAAAACAAAATAATCATCTTAGGGATCCGTCAATTAAAGTTTCTGTACTTTCAGGTTCTAAGATTTTTATGGAAAAGAACAAAAAATTCACATGCTAAAGCATCATCGAAGATTCTAGAGATTGATATTTATAATAACGATAGTAAGAAGCGTAAACCAAAGCTGTGGCTTATTTGAGATTATTTGGCGATAAGTTGAACGGTTGGAACGAATAAGTGATTAAGTTTATTGCAATACTAATTTCAGATTTTTCATTAACTAATTACTTATCATATTATGAACAAAAGCTCGATCACTGAATCTAATGTCTACAGCATTAAATGGTGAGATAATTTTCATTAGCGAATTCGATATTTTTTTTTCTATTTTTTTTTAAGAGATCGGTATTATTTCTTAAAAACGTTTTTCTTTTCGATTTTTGGTCTCAATGTAGCTTGGAACTATTCAAAAGATATGCCAATTGTTTATTTCGACAAAATTAGTAGTCGAATTAAAAGAAGAAAACGAATAGATGATTACCGGATTGTATTCTCGAATGTCTGAAGGAGGAATGAATTAAAAAGTCAGCTGAATCAATCATTTTACATGTTTAATTCGTCCAGTCATTAGAAACAAAATAAGAACTAGTTTTATAAATTACGTTTGAACCTTTTTAACATTTAATAAAATAAAAGTTGTTATCTACCAGAAAATTAAAATCGCATTTCTTCAATAACTATCGATTTAAAATGGAAAAAATGATACAGTTGTAAAAAGAATATAAGGCGTTTCAAATGATATGCCTCCCAACCCCTTTTGCCGTTTAAGATTTTTGAGGCGGTTGTCATCTCCTTAGGGAGTTAGCCTAAAGAAAAATGCATTTATGATAAGGACCTATCCTTCTCGAAGACAATGTTGACTAGATATGACGTTTTTTGAAAAAGTAATTAAATTTCATAATAATCCTGGTGAATACTTTTCATTTGGATATATATGTAGGTTACATATGGTGACTGATATCTTTCCATTTTTATCATTTTGTTTTCCTTCTTATCTTTGTGTGCTTATATATGAACTTTTTCTGTTATTAAAAGTATTTTATGTTAATGATTTGTATTAACGTAAATACAATATATAATGTGCCATATATAAAGCATCGATTAAAATGAGATAAATTAGTCGTCCTGAATGTTTGCGATTTCTAATAAAATTTTCTTGTACGATTTTGAGAGAAAGGAAAAGGACGTGTAGGGTAACAATATTATTAGAACAGTAAACAGAAAAATATTCATTATTGCATAATCTTGTTGAGTTACTATGCATAATACGTCGAATCGATATAAATAATTGATATAAGAAAAATAATTCGACATGATTTACTTTAATTATTGATCATTACGTAAATACGTACGATACTTATATATGATAATCACATATACATGTTATACCTTCTTTCTCTTATTTCATCTCTCTCTCTGCCCCCTTTTTTCAGGCCTACCTCCTATCATCCATTCTCTTTTTGTCTTTGCCACCTTTTCTCGCTCGTTGCATAATTGATTTCTTTTTTAGATTGCTTTATTTGATAACTTCTTTTATTATTCAGAACGTATTGTTATAAAATGTAAGATTGATAAGTGGAAAAATTTAAAAAACAAATCATATACTTTTATTGATTCTTTTACCTCTATTAATTATATAGAACAGTCATTAGACATTCATACCGACTTCTTAGGATGAGACGAAGATATCCTCTGTGCAAATCGGCCATCATCACTGGCCATTTCTATTGGCCAAAAGAATGTTTTAAATTAAATGCCGGCCGATTATCGACACTATATATTACAGTTACCCGTTTTACCAGGGATCACTAAAAAAGATTTCTGTTTACCGATTCTCGATAAAGTAGATTTCTTTTTTTTTATAATAGAGTAATGATGAAAAAAGTTATTCGTTATCGATTCATGATAAAGTATCAGTCAACAACAAAAAAATTTTCTTTTGAACAATTGTACACAGAGCTCTTTGCTACTGACTAATGGTTAATTAGATACTTACTTCATCAATAGTCAGCAAAGTAAATTCCTATTTAATCATCAACCTGTACCTAAATATCTTTTTGGTAGCCTTCGGTAACGTAGATTCCTTTATACCATAAAGCCTGATGTAGATTTTTGTGTTGCCATCATTCGATATGAAGATACCTCTTTTATTAGGCGTGAGAAAGATGTATTACAGTAGGTTTTATTTAATTTTCATCGTTTTATTATTTGAGCAGATAATAGGATAAGATAACAATAATTTTCTATCAATCAAATAGAAATATTTGATAATTGTAGAAAACCATTCTAGTGTTCGCAGGAAGTTATAATATATTATTTTAAACTACTGAAACAAAATATACTTAAATCTATTCAATTAATTATAGAAGCGATTAATCCCAAATAAGTGGTGCATGCATATGAAAGATATAGACAAGCATAATAAAACTACTCTTGAAAATTATTTATTATTACACATGATTTTTACAAAGGATAAATCATTTTCTATAAATCTAATAAAATAACCTCGTGTAAAATGACTTTATCTTCCGGATGAGTCTTTGTTTACCAAAATCGGACAAATATTGTGATCTTTCATGATATAAACTGCTGCAACATATTATTAATAATCTGCTTCATTTCTCTTTTCTTTGAATAAAATTTGTTATTCTACAGGAAGTAGAAAAGATATTATCCTACATAAAATATTATATTCCATATTCCATTATAATTTATAATACATAAATATAATATAATTAAATATCGCATAATTTAAATTTATTTTTAAATTGTGTAATGTATATACGTATGGAATCTTTTGTCCACTCGTGTTAGTTCCAGTTCTAAACGATCTAATACATATTGTGGTAAACAATAAATCGGATTTACTTTATTCAATGGATAATTAGTATGCGATAACGATAATGCAACATTCCAAATAATGTATGAATATTATCAGCGATATCATCACGTCTATCGCCAAAGCTTCCAATCAATATCTTGACACGTCAAAACGTTATCTACCTATAATACAAGATATGGAGATATTTGTATATGGTAGGAGAAGTGTCTAACGTATCTTTAAAACATTATTTTTTAATTATACGTTCAATGCCGTACAGTTCAGCCGTGAAAAGCTTTCAATTTATCTATATCGTCATCAACCACACAGTCTTTCAACTGTTCATTCGCTCGACACTCGATGTTCAACATTGCTGAAGTAAAACAACCGACGTGCTCTCCCACACTCATGCCCAGTGGTTAATATGTTATGTAATCGTACTTTTCTCTCTTTCACACGTGCCATACACTTGTACATTTGTATAGAGTACGAGGCAACAAACTTCGTCCAAGAGCGCTTGGAAGTTGCACGTGGACTAATACTCATTCTGATCGCTATCATAGTTTAGATTTATATTTATATATTATACAAATTATATGCCATAAATTGTAGAAACCGCATGTACCATGGTAACTTTATGTACTTTTGTAATTTCTTTGTACTCTCTGCAAAGTACCCATTTTGAACTCTTTGCACCTTCCGCAGTTTCACTTTGGATTTCACTTTCTATAATTCTAATTTTTCGTTGTCTCACACCTTTTACTTCCTCATTATCTTCTCCACTGGATTCGTTCGTTTAGTGGCGTAATCCGACGTGAATCAATGTCATTTTTTCATCCAAAGCGGCAAAATTAAGGTTCGTCCGTACATGAGCTGATCTGATCTATATCCATATTTTTAGGGGTCAAAAACTTTTCAATTATTCACTGCCAAGACTGTTTCAAGCGAATGTTGCTTGATGCTGGGACTAACTAAACTGAGCTAAGATTTGGCTAAAAATGTAAGCCGAGCCTAGTCCACAAAAGTATTTCCGAGAGAAATATCTTATCGCAAATCGTAAATAAGCAGATCAAGTTATTAAAGACCGTAGCAGCGTTGCTCGAGTTGATATTTCAAATCAGCCGGGCGCCATGTTGGCGCCGCTCAAATGCAAAGGGTTAAAAATGGCGATTGCAGGCTCGGAATTTTTCCCTGATAATTAATTTGTTTTTCGTATTTCCAAAAACTACTGAGATAACGCAATGTCTTTAATGGATCCTGGAGAATACGTGAGAAAGATGCGTGATAAAAGACACTTTGTAAATTTAAATTTATAACGATATATTTAAATTATTGAGATACAAAGTTTTCGGTATTCGTGTTTCATTACTATGTATTGTATTGATTGTGCTGATTACATCCGAGTGAGGCTTGACTAATGTTGCTAATAAGACTCGGTTGTCTTATTATTTTTAGCTTCAAATGTAGAGAATGTTTACTATAATGGTTTCTCTCGGATTATCTGCAAAGACGAAAATAAATTTGGGAAAGGGAAAGGGAAAGAATGTGTATGGAAAGAGAAAAAATGTATATAGAAATGAAAGGAATGATACATATTGTTGGTTCAAAATGGATAAATAATCTCATGTTGGGTCCTTTGTTCTGGTGACCGTATGCACTTATGAGTGATGGATTGAAAGAAGATCGGTTCATTCGCGTGCTGTATCGATCGTATGTAAATATTTGAACATGGAAGAGATACCGTACTGTTATATCAAAATGAACCATAAATCATTGCATAAAATTTTTTTTTAATTGTTTTCATTTATTTTTTATTATTTATTTTTGAAGTAAGATAAATTTTGTTGAGGTAGATTATTTGTTTCGAATTATGAGGAACAAGATTTTGCTATTTTCAAACAATAGATAATTCTTCTCAATTATCATTTTACTCTATTCCAAGTTACTATCGAATCATTTCTTATTGTCAAGAATGTCTTTCTCTTTCTCTCTCTCTTTTTCCCTCGCCATCTCATTCTTATTGATATAGGCTGAATACGCACACGCGTACGCATGTAGGCATGCAATATTTGTAAATACAATGGACCAAATCAGATTCCATTCAACAAAATTTTATAACTCTTGCAAAATTTATTATAACAACCGATTTTTCTCCTGAATTCTATTCATCTACTTTTTTTTTAATATGACCTAGAACGATCTTAAGTCATCAGTTTCTGGAACTGTGGCCAGGATATTTATTTTTTTCCTTAATTAGATATTTTTTAGCAATCTCATTGAAACGACTTGTAAGACAATGAAAAATGAATGGATGTTCGAATTGAAGAGCCATTACTTTAATAATACGAATATTTTTGTGATATACTCTAGACGAATGCAAAAGCATTGAATAAAGCGCATCATTTAATGAGCTTACGTATGAACGCTGTAAAGGTCCGAAGGTACCGAAATGACTAGTTACCTCATAAAATATTGATATAGCGAAAAAATGTTTTTACACTATAGAAAACTTGTTAACTATAAAGTGTCACGTAAACATTTAATTGTTTGATGTAGGAACATGAATAAGTATGTAATTAAAATTAAATGAAAAAACTGACTAGAAGAATTCATCCAAAAATGAGAATAATTATTTATAACTATAATGGGAAAGTAGAAAAATTATTTTATTACGATAAATATTGCCTTTTCGTTGTTAGTAGAACTTTCGTTTGCTTGCGATCATCGAGATAATCGCTGATTATCGGACGATTTCAAATCAATATTAGTAAATATTATTTTCAAACTAATAGCCAATAAATATAAAAATAAATTTCTTTCCATTTGAAAAATTCTAGAGTAGTCATCATCACTAAAAATTTTAGTGATTACAGATATGTAATCTCATTTTATAACATTGATATAATTCGATATAGTTTAAAGTAGAGAGGGCATGAATAATTAATTATTAATGTCCCTTAATGAATCCAAAATCGCTTCGAGTGTCACTCGGCATTAATAACATGTGCATATTATGAGTTTATTTATTATAATTATTAAAAATTTTTTTCCAATTTTAATTTTATCGGTTTCCTTAGTTTTAACGAAAAATACGTTTTTATTTCAATTTCATTAATTGCTGTTGAATTATCTATTCTAATTATCTATATTTTTATTAGCGGTCATTGCTGTCATCTCTAGCATAGCGAATTATTGACTTAAAGAAATAAAATCAATTATAAATGCATTTTGTTCAATAACTTTATGGAATATAATTTCAATAATCTATAGAAGTATTTAATTACCTACGCAATTTCTTCTACCGTAACTAAATGGAAAGAAATATGCGGGACTATTCTGTTCCGATAGGGACATATCGAGATCAAATACTAGTGGCCAATAATTTTCGCTTCTATGGAATTTATAAATGAGAAATGCCGCTGAATTACCTTTCGCTATAGACCAATTTTCTGTCTCTTAATATAATTAATGAATAAATATTATTCCTATATAATATATTATTATATTGTATTAAGGATAAAACATATAAAAACTATTACTTCATATGTTGATTTTATGTGTGTATCACTTCATTCCTTGCGTTATTTTCCGATCGATTGCGGGGCCTGCGGAAAACAGACGTAACGTTTCCTTTATCATGGGTTCCAAAAAATTCATATTTTTAATATCATCATATGTTATTGGAACATGTTTTAGATCGCTCGGGTTGTAAATTTGGTTCAGCTCGTATACTTTGGTTCTCGTCGTATACTTTGTCTATGATCAAAATTAATCATCAGAGATGCAAAAAACATGATGCAAAGTTAATCTGAAAGTAATTTTCATTATGTAAGTAATGACAAATTATTCAACAAATGTACGTACTTAACAGTACGTAAAATGTAATATGTACTAAATAGTACGTAATATGTACGTACTTAAATATCAGGGAATTTAGCAAACATTAAAAGTACAAAGCTAATGACATTTTAGCTAGCTGATATTTTACTTCCCTGAAATGAAATAGACACTTTCCACCAATTTTATTCAGCAAACAAAATTTTATTGCAACTAAATAATAAATGCGACTTATAGTATTGATTTTATCCCGAATATCCTACTCCGAATATTTTTCTCCTTCATGAGATGATTCGAATAAAAAATCCAGGAAAAAACTTGTCTTTCGTTTTTGAAAAACAAACAAATGTATATGCTCCAATATTAATCACAATAAATTTAACAAATTTTAATAAATTAAGTTTTAATAATGTAAGTAATATTCTAATAAACTAAAAAAGATAAAAACAATCATGTAGTAGATGTGTGTAGATAATTATTTTTATCCGAATTTTCCTGTTTCATTCCCTGGTTAATTGTACTTCTTAACATAGATTCCTTTTTTCCTTAATTATCTTTACAAGCAAAAAATAATATATATATATAAATAAAATATAATATTAAAATTTCAAATTGTTAAAAGAAATAAGGTAGATTAATAAAATGTATGTCTTAAATATACATTGTGTGTAACTTTATTCAAGTAGGATAAACATTTTTGAAATTTCTTTCCGATAGAAGTGTTATAAAAATTATGTTCGGCTGTAACCATTTTCTAGGTATCTTTTACGCAGCTATATCCATCAAGCTGAAGAAGTAAACAAAACAAGAATTATAAATAAAAAATTAAATATTTCAAATACTATGATATTTAGTAGTATTACCTATCAATAGATTCAGCCAATTTGCGATTCTCATTGCTCAGCGAATTCAGAAATCATAACATCTTTCAATAAGGAATGTAACAACAATATTATAAATTCATACAAAAGAATATATATTTTATAAACATTAAAAAATTTTGGAAATTTATCATATATTATGTCCAATTAACTCCAAGAAATGTAATGGAAAATATCTAATTTTTCTCCATCTAATATTTCCAATACTTTAATTTACGTATTTTACTTATTTTGTTCATCTATATATATATATATATATATATATATATATATATATATTTTTTTTTTCTTTTATAATATATATATATATATATATATATATATATATATATATATATATATATTATAAAAGAAAAAAAAGAGATTTTGTAAACATTTATATAATGCATTTATTTGAATGTGCATATACAGAGGAACAAATATTTTATCATTCAATTTTATAAAATTTAATATAGAAGAAAACTATATTTGATAGTATATATTATATATATCTGCAAAAAATGCAATCAATTATGAAATAAATTTTTCTTCATTTTTTTATACATTAATATACAGTGTATTCAAGAACGTGTGAGTATTATTTCACTAATAGATTCAATATGATTTTATTTCGGAAATATAGTCGTTATTCTATCATATCAATGATTATGTTAATTTGCAATCACTTAAAAACAGTTTAAAACACATCAATAGATAATACTAATATATTCCGGTAACATATTATGGAAGCATGCCAACAAATTTGCATAATTCCAGGCAAACTTGAATTAATCAAGAACGGTCATAATTAGTATGCAAACGAGTATCAGTCCAGAACCGGCATTAATAGTATCCTTTCTTCTCAGCATGTAAACTACGTAGAAGTATCCAATGTATTTACGTCGTAGCAATGATAATAGTTTTATATGTATGTTCATACGGATTCAATTTCTATTGAAATTAATATCGAATACAACGCATTCTATACGAAGAAGATAATTTTCGGCAAAAATAAATATTTATAAACTATATAAGAGAAGTAACCATCCATTAGAATCATTACTAATTTGATATAATTATTAATCAATTCATAAAATATTTGAAGATTATTTTATCACTATATTCTTAGAAATTATTATATTTATAGATTAAGTAACTTAAACAAGCAGTTTTATAGCTTTTTCTTTCCATACTCTTCTTAATGTTTATTAATATTTTGTTATGTCAATGGCATCTGTATAAGAAAGTACTATTATTACAAAGCATAATCAGAACATGTACTTTATCATTTATCAAACCGCTGAAAAACGTAACTTTTGATATTTTATGTATGCAAAAAACGTTTTTTTCTACATGTTTCATCATCTTTTGATGATCTGATCCCAAACAATTACGCACGTAGGAAGCGAAATAATACCCGAGAATTTTCTAAACTCTCTGCAAAAATGCTGAAGTATTTAAGTTAATGTAAAACACATGATCTAGAAAACTGAAAGAAAGCATCCAGCGTCAGGAATCTCCGTCGTCCTCCCTGCCCGACCGACCATACTTGCGGCTCATTGAGGCCCCACCCGCCGAGCCATGGCGTTTGCAGTGTTCCCCACTTACTTGACTCAATCCACCATACCATCTCCGATTGGGACAGCAGTGGGCCAGTGAGAACGCATCGAGCGCCGCCGAACGCTGATTGGCTGGACATACAAGGGACCGCACAACGCCCCTCTATAATTATTGCACCGGATTTTTCGACCAGTACACATCTCCAGCGAGAATCGAGACGAATTACGCGCATCTCTTGAATTTAGAGTTTTCATTTGCACGCGTAAATGTACAATTAGATATATTCTCAAATAAAAGTTTTGTTTTTTTTAAACGTCTCAATTTAGTAACCCCGGTTGTGTTCGTAGCGGCTCATTTCCTCGCGCATATTTCTAAATCGGGAGCTAGTATTCGCGACGCAGTCGATTAATTCAAACGCGACAGTGCAATTTGTTCATCCTCCACCGCGCAGGCAAAAATCCTAGTAACCTACTTATCCATCCTCATTGTTCTCGGTCAGTATCTTCCACACAGGCAACTTTGTTGTTTTGGTGAGGACGAAACGCACGGGCATTTTCCCCAAACAAATTGCTATTTCGGTGAGGAGTCCTCGCACGAACGACGATTTATTCTCTTTCCTCCTTTTCTACTACCAATTAACCGCTCTTTCCGCGAGCATCTTTCTATATTTATGCATAAAGTACGTCGTGATGTTAAGAAGTACCAATTGCGTCGCTTATTAAAGGAATTCTATCACGAAACGAAAAATTACAACGACGCACTTGGTGTCGAGCCCGTGGAATAAAAGAAAGAGATCCTTCCACCGTACCGCCTGATCCCCTTTCAGCCATCCAGAAGGTGAATTTCCCCACTGGTCCTTCCAGTCTTGGATCCTAGGACTCCGAGGTATTTGGAGATAAAACTTCAGCATCGTCTAGAATCACTCTCCCAAGGGGTAAGAGCGTTGGCAACGTCGCTTCGACACTCTGTTTGGTGTCGATCCCAAGCCAAAAGAACTGCCCAGGCAGGTAACGGCCGAAAAAGCACGAGATATCGCGAAAGCCGGAACTCCTTAGGAAATTAGTTTGTTAATGCCCGTGCCTAGTGAAACATAACATATGTAAAAAGTATTAGTAATATAGTAAAATTTGTAAATAATGGCAAGTCGAATGACACAAGTAGAAGAATTATGCATATTACTAAAAGTATAGAGATTAATATAGAGAACTTTGTAATGATTAATGTAAAGGATTTAGAAGAAATTGTTGCGAGACTGTCAAAAAAGCAAAGAACTTAAGAGTGAATAATTACTTATATTATTATATAATATACATTTTTACAGATTTAATTTGCCCTAATGCTTTTTATCTTCCTCACGATTTTTCAAATATATCGTCAAATAGATCAAAATTATTTAAATATGTCAAATAGATCATTGTCATTTTCAATATCAGAAAACTTCTGATGATTTTACGAACACACTTCGTCAATATTATTTATTTTGTCTAATAATTTAATATTCTTCGAATTTTTTGGCATTTTTTGGATGAATATATGAATGATAAAGTAAAAACTAAAATGTAAAAGTGTAGATGAACTAGCATTTAAAACACATAATATGTAAAATAATAATAGTATATTAATAGAATAATAATTGAAAATAATAATAGATCGCCAAATACTATGTCGAATCATCACCTTTTGATCCTCTATGTTAGGATCACAAGATCATAATGTCATGCAAATGTATCCTCTCCAATCGAGTGTTTCTTGATAATAGAGAAAACAAAGGCAAATGACTCTTAAAATAGTTCCAAAAATTTTAGATATATTTATATAAAAAAAAAATATATATATATATATTTGTATTTCGATATATAATTGACCGATATATTACGAAGATTTTAATTCATGTTAAAATTTATATTTTTGTATAAATGTACATTCACCAATGATTGATAGGCTGAAATGCTGTTTCATCGATGTCACGTAATGCAGATATATTTTTATTCATATATGATTCTTCATGTAGAACAGTCGTTTTTATTAAATATATAAAATAAGTAAATAATGTGCACATGCTATTAATGGAGAGTAGTAAATCATGCAATTATTGATTAAATAGTTCACTAAGGAAAATTAATTATTAATTGTACAGATTTATATTTATAATATAAATCTACTTTGAACTATATCGAGTAAGTCAATAATATCCAAAGGGATTGTTTCCGTGATCGCTAAAATTTCCAGTTTGATCATTTTAAATTTATTAAAGTTTAGAATTTTTCAGAAAAATGAAATTTATTTCAACGTTTGTTTCCAATCAGTTTGAAAGTATTATTAATTGATATTGACAAGAAATCGTTCGACAACAATCTCGATCTTGAGATTACTACAGGGAACTACAGGGAACAGTGTCTCCAACATACGCCTATCGTATCGGTAATGTAAAAACTTTTGTAAGTTGTATTTATTTTACGCGACATAACAATCGGTTTTGTGTAAATTAGAATAAGTAGTTCAGTAGACTGTAAACTCACTTTTCAATCTCTCATATGTATGAAATTATGATGCTAGAATGCATCTCTCAATAATATGTGCTAGATAGGACATCGGTACGGATATGTTTCACAACAAGTGTGGAGAATAATAAATGTAATTACTGCATATAATAATTAGTATGTAAATTTGTGATAAAAGCAAGATTTTATAAAGTGTTTTGTTAAAAATAATTAGAGAATAAAACCTCGTATATAATATGGAATGAGCTCGTATTTTGATCCTTGTACAACTATCTAATATATAAGTATATGTTCACTAATTATTATTTCTTGTACATATTCGAAAAGTATTAAACATATCTATCGATGGGCGGTCATGCGTCGAAATTATCGGGGATACAATTTGATAAGAGTTAGAGCATAAAACGACCACGTAAAATGACATTTCTACTTTAGTTGTTATCGTAAATTACCGTCATCATATGTATCATGATGTATTTAATGTAGGTATATTCTTCTATTTATTATATTCTTTTTTTTATTATTATTATAGTAATAGCAGTAGTAATTGAAATAATATAAAGTGAATTCCCGCAGAGGAAACCATAACGAAATAACTCCGGAAAAAAATGCCGCAGATAACGTGGAACAAAACTTGTGTTTTGATCTTCATTAAAAATAATATATAATATATATGTTTACTAATATATGGTATATATGTTCATTAATTTTGAAAGAATAATCGACAAATGTATAAACTTTATATCCATATCTAATCGAACAAACTTATACTGCTGCTGTATCACAGATCGCCGCGAAACTCTCACCAGCCATATGTGGAAGAAATAAATATAAGAGATTGAATAGTTATACCTTACTACATTATCAAATAAGAAATAGGAGATAAGGAGTCTAACGAAACTAATGAAGTAAATTAGTTCATTAGTTTCGTTAGACTCGAACATAAGATTTTCTTGAAATACTAATCTAAATGCGTGCAAATGTGCTACACATTGCTTACAAAATCTCTATCTTTTAAATCTATAAAAATAATGAGGGACGACAAACATCACAGTAATAAATTTTTTCTTCGAAAAATGTCGAAAACAGCATTTACGCCGTTATTGAAGACAGAAGTAATTCTTGAACAATTGAAAAAAGGTGTCATTTTAAGGACGAAGATTTAATCTAATTTATTGAATTTCCGAAAAATTATCTTCGAAAAAAATCCTGTAAAGTATGCTATTTTTATTTGAGGATAATTTATGGATAAATGAAAAGCTCTTTCAAAAATTCTAAAATGATATGCAGTAGATACGTTTTTAAAATGAGAACATGATCATTAAAAGTGTTCAAAAATTATGCCTATTCTCATGATGACCTAAATCATCAAGAAAGCCGGGATAATGAATACGAGTGAAATAAAGTATCGAAATAGACATGACCGTTACTAGGCCGTTACTACGTAAAATATAAATACAACCATTAATATTATATTGTTTACGAAGCCATTTATTGGAGCAAAGACGAAAAGAGACACATATTACGTCGTATCATACTGCAAGTATTTGGTTTATGTCAAGTGAAAACTTGTTGCGTCTTACAATCCTAATTACGGGAGCGTGTTACGTTGCATTTCTCGTACCGCAGCCTGTGATAACGGTCGAATTGCATTGGGGATACCATCATTAATGTTATAAACCCACTGGTCGCCATGAAAAATGACAACTCGGAATTTTTCAGCTTTCGAAACTACTGGGATAATGCAATGTTTTTGATGGATCCTGAAAAATTCATGAAGATGATGCATGATAAAAGGCACTATGTGAATTTAAATTTATAACGATATATCTGAAGTATTGAGATGCGAAGGTTTTGGTTGACTTACTGTTTTTAGCTTCAAATGTAGAGGTTGATTACTACGATGGTTCATATTGTCAAGAATGTCTCTCTTTTTCTCTATCATTTCCCCTTGCCACCTAACTTTTATTGATACAGACAGTATATACACGCTCGTACGCATCCAGGCACGCAGTAATTGTAAATATGACGATCCGAGTCGGAATCCATTCGATAAAATTGTGAAACACTGTCAAAATTTATTGTAATAACAACAAACTTTCTTGCTGTGGATTGTTCCCCTACTTGTTTTTTTAGATATGACTGATGTCTTAAGAAGTTAGTTACTGAAACTGTTGTTAAAAGTTATTTCTTTTCTTTAAAAGATTGTTTTTCTAAGAGTCTCGTCGACACGAATAGTAAGACGATGAAAGATAAATGAATGTTTGAATTTGAGTGCCATTATTGTAATAATACGAATAATCTTGTGATACATTCTAGACGAATGCAAAAGCATTGTGTAATGCATCATTGTATGTGCTTAAGTATGGACGCTATAAGTGGTAAAGGTATCGAAATATTTAGTTATCCTTAGTTATATTAATATATAAAATATTAATATTGTGAACAAATATTATACATAAACATTTAAGTGTTTGATAAATGAATATGAATAAGTTTATTATTAAAACTAATTGAAAGAACGGACGAGAAAATTTCGTCCAAAAATTCGATTAAATATATATAATCACAAAAGGAATGAAAAATAATTATTTTATTTCGATAAATGATACTTTTTCTCTGTTAGTGGAAATTTTTTTAATATTTGTCAGGGATCAATCAGATAATCATGAAATGTGTAATCTCAAGATCGAGATTGTTGTCGAACGATTTCTTGTCAATATCAATTAATAATACTTTCAAACTGATTGGAAACAAACGTTGAAATAAATTTCATTTTTCTGAAAAATTCTAAACTTTAATAAATTTAAAATGATCAAACTGGAAATTTTAGCGATCACGGAAACAATCCCTTTGGATATTATTGACTTACTCGATATAGTTCAAAGTAGATTTATATTATAAATATAAATCTGTACAATTAATAATTAATTTTCCTTAGTGAACTATTTAATCAATAATTGCATGATTTACTACTCTCCATTAATAGCATGTGCACATTATTTACTTATTTTATATATTTAATAAAAACGACTGTTCTACATGAAGAATCATATATGAATAAAAATATATCTGCATTACGTGACATCGATGAAACAGCATTTCAGCCTATCAATCATTGGTGAATGTACATTTATACAAAAATATAAATTTTAACATGAATTAAAATCTTCGTAATATATCGGTCAATTATATATCGAAATACAAATATATATATATATATTTTTTTTTTATATAAATATATCTAAAATTTTTGGAACTATTTTAAGAGTCATTTGCCTTTGTTTTCTCTATTATCAAGAAACACTCGATTGGAGAGGATACATTTGCATGACATTATGATCTTGTGATCCTAACATAGAGGATCAAAAGGTGATGATTCGACATAGTATTTGGCGATCTATTATTATTTTCAATTATTATTCTATTAATATACTATTATTATTTTACATATTATGTGTTTTAAATGCTAGTTCATCTACACTTTTACATTTTAGTTTTTACTTTATCATTCATATATTCATCCAAAAAATGCCAAAAAATTCGAAGAATATTAAATTATTAGACAAAATAAATAATATTGACGAAGTGTGTTCGTAAAATCATCAGAAGTTTTCTGATATTGAAAATGACAATGATCTATTTGACATATTTAAATAATTTTGATCTATTTGACGATATATTTGAAAAATCGTGAGGAAGATAAAAAGCATTAGGGCAAATTAAATCTGTAAAAATGTATATTATATAATAATATAAGTAATTATTCACTCTTAAGTTCTTTGCTTTTTTGACAGTCTCGCAACAATTTCTTCTAAATCCTTTACATTAATCATTACAAAGTTCTCTATATTAATCTCTATACTTTTAGTAATATGCATAATTCTTCTACTTGTGTCATTCGACTTGCCATTATTTACAAATTTTACTATATTACTAATACTTTTTACATATGTTATGTTTCACTAGGCACGGGCATTAACAAACTAATTTCCTAAGGAGTTCCGGCTTTCGCGATATCTCGTGCTTTTTCGGCCGTTACCTGCCTGGGCAGTTCTTTTGGCTTGGGATCGACACCAAACAGAGTGTCGAAGCGACGTTGCCAACGCTCTTACCCCTTGGGAGAGTGATTCTAGACGATGCTGAAGTTTTATCTCCAAATACCTCGGAGTCCTAGGATCCAAGACTGGAAGGACCAGTGGGGAAATTCACCTTCTGGATGGCTGAAAGGGGATCAGGCGGTACGGTGGAAGGATCTCTTTCTTTTATTCCACGGGCTCGACACCAAGTGCGTCGTTGTAATTTTTCGTTTCGTGATAGAATTCCTTTAATAAGCGACGCAATTGGTACTTCTTAACATCACGACGTACTTTATGCATAAATATAGAAAGATGCTCGCGGAAAGAGCGGTTAATTGGTAGTAGAAAAGGAGGAAAGAGAATAAATCGTCGTTCGTGCGAGGACTCCTCACCGAAATAGCAATTTGTTTGGGGAAAATGCCCGTGCGTTTCGTCCTCACCAAAACAACAAAGTTGCCTGTGTGGAAGATACTGACCGAGAACAATGAGGATGGATAAGTAGGTTACTAGGATTTTTGCCTGCGCGGTGGAGGATGAACAAATTGCACTGTCGCGTTTGAATTAATCGACTGCGTCGCGAATACTAGCTCCCGATTTAGAAATATGCGCGAGGAAATGAGCCGCTACGAACACAACCGGGGTTACTAAATTGAGACGTTTAAAAAAAACAAAACTTTTATTTGAGAATATATCTAATTGTACATTTACGCGTGCAAATGAAAACTCTAAATTCAAGAGATGCGCGTAATTCGTCTCGATTCTCGCTGGAGATGTGTACTGGTCGAAAAATCCGGTGCAATAATTATAGAGGGGCGTTGTGCGGTCCCTTGTATGTCCAGCCAATCAGCGTTCGGCGGCGCTCGATGCGTTCTCACTGGCCCACTGCTGTCCCAATCGGAGATGGTATGGTGGATTGAGTCAAGTAAGTGGGGAACACTGCAAACGCCATGGCTCGGCGGGTGGGGCCTCAATGAGCCGCAAGTATGGTCGGTCGGGCAGGGAGGACGACGGAGATTCCTGACGCTGGATGCTTTCTTTCAGTTTTCTAGATCATGTGTTTTACATTAACTTAAATACTTCAGCATTTTTGCAGAGAGTTTAGAAAATTCTCGGGTATTATTTCGCTTCCTACGTGCGTAATTGTTTGGGATCAGATCATCAAAAGATGATGAAACATGTAGAAAAAAACGTTTTTTGCATACATAAAATATCAAAAGTTACGTTTTTCAGCGGTTTGATAAATGATAAAGTACATGTTCTGATTATGCTTTGTAATAATAGTACTTTCTTATACAGATGCCATTGACATAACAAAATATTAATAAACATTAAGAAGAGTATGGAAAGAAAAAGCTATAAAACTGCTTGTTTAAGTTACTTAATCTATAAATATAATAATTTCTAAGAATATAGTGATAAAATAATCTTCAAATATTTTATGAATTGATTAATAATTATATCAAATTAGTAATGATTCTAATGGATGGTTACTTCTCTTATATAGTTTATAAATATTTATTTTTGCCGAAAATTATCTTCTTCGTATAGAATGCGTTGTATTCGATATTAATTTCAATAGAAATTGAATCCGTATGAACATACATATAAAACTATTATCATTGCTACGACGTAAATACATTGGATACTTCTACGTAGTTTACATGCTGAGAAGAAAGGATACTATTAATGCCGGTTCTGGACTGATACTCGTTTGCATACTAATTATGACCGTTCTTGATTAATTCAAGTTTGCCTGGAATTATGCAAATTTGTTGGCATGCTTCCATAATATGTTACCGGAATATATTAGTATTATCTATTGATGTGTTTTAAACTGTTTTTAAGTGATTGCAAATTAACATAATCATTGATATGATAGAATAACGACTATATTTCCGAAATAAAATCATATTGAATCTATTAGTGAAATAATACTCACACGTTCTTGAATACACTGTATATTAATGTATAAAAAAATGAAGAAAAATTTATTTCATAATTGATTGCATTTTTTGCAGATATATATAATATATACTATCAAATATAGTTTTCTTCTATATTAAATTTTATAAAATTGAATGATAAAATATTTGTTCCTCTGTATATGCACATTCAAATAAATGCATTATATAAATGTTTACAAAATCTCTTTTTTTTCTTTTATAATATATATATATATATATATATATATATATATATATATATATATATATATATATATATATATATATATATATATATATATATATATATAGATGAACAAAATAAGTAAAATACGTAAATTAAAGTATTGGAAATATTAGATGGAGAAAAATTAGATATTTTCCATTACATTTCTTGGAGTTAATTGGACATAATATATGATAAATTTCCAAAATTTTTTAATGTTTATAAAATATATATTCTTTTGTATGAATTTATAATATTGTTGTTACATTCCTTATTGAAAGATGTTATGATTTCTGAATTCGCTGAGCAATGAGAATCGCAAATTGGCTGAATCTATTGATAGGTAATACTACTAAATATCATAGTATTTGAAATATTTAATTTTTTATTTATAATTCTTGTTTTGTTTACTTCTTCAGCTTGATGGATATAGCTGCGTAAAAGATACCTAGAAAATGGTTACAGCCGAACATAATTTTTATAACACTTCTATCGGAAAGAAATTTCAAAAATGTTTATCCTACTTGAATAAAGTTACACACAATGTATATTTAAGACATACATTTTATTAATCTACCTTATTTCTTTTAACAATTTGAAATTTTAATATTATATTTTATTTATATATATATATTATTTTTTGCTTGTAAAGATAATTAAGGAAAAAAGGAATCTATGTTAAGAAGTACAATTAACCAGGGAATGAAACAGGAAAATTCGGATAAAAATAATTATCTACACACATCTACTACATGATTGTTTTTATCTTTTTTAGTTTATTAGAATATTACTTACATTATTAAAACTTAATTTATTAAAATTTGTTAAATTTATTGTGATTAATATTGGAGCATATACATTTGTTTGTTTTTCAAAAACGAAAGACAAGTTTTTTCCTGGATTTTTTATTCGAATCATCTCATGAAGGAGAAAAATATTCGGAGTAGGATATTCGGGATAAAATCAATACTATAAGTCGCATTTATTATTTAGTTGCAATAAAATTTTGTTTGCTGAATAAAATTGGTGGAAAGTGTCTATTTCATTTCAGGGAAGTAAAATATCAGCTAGCTAAAATGTCATTAGCTTTGTACTTTTAATGCTTGCTAAATTCCCTGATATTTAAGTACGTACATATTACGTACTATTTAGTACATATTACATTTTACGTACTGTTAAGTACGTACATTTGTTGAATAATTTGTCATTACTTACATAATGAAAATTACTTTCAGATTAACTTTGCATCATGTTTTTTGCATCTCTGATGATTAATTTTGATCATAGATAAAGTATACGACGAGAACCAAAGTATACGAGCTGAACCAAATTTACAACCCGAGCGATCTAAAACATGTTCCAATAACATATGATGATATTAAAAATATTTGGAATTTTTTGGAACCCATGATAAAGGAAACGTTACGTCTGTTTTCCGCAGGCCCCGCAATCGATCGGAAAATAACGCAAGGAATGAAGTGATACACACATAAAATCAACATATGAAGTAATAGTTTTTATATATTTTATCCTTAATACAATATAATAATATATTATATAGAAATAATATTTATCCATTAATTATATTAAGAGACAGAATATTGGTCTATACCGAAAATTAATTCAGCGGTATTTCTCATTTATAAATTCCATAGAAGCGAAAAATATTGGCCACTGGTATTTGATCTCGATATGTCCCTATCGGGAAAGAATAGTCCCACATATTTCTTTCCATTTAGTTATGGTCGAAGAAATTGCGTAGGTAATTACATACTTCTATTGATTATTGAAATTATATTCCATAAAGTTATTGAACAAAATACATTTATAATTGCTTTTATTTCTTTAAGTCAATAATTCACTATGCTAGAGATGACAGCAATAACCGCTCATAAGAACATAGATAATTAAAATAGATAACCTAATAGCAATTAATGAAATTGGAATAAAAACGTATTTTTCGTTAGAACTAACGAAACCGATAAAATTAAAATTGGAAAAAAGCTTTTAATAATTATAATAAATAAACTCATAATATGCACATATTATTAATGTCGAGTAAGACTCGAAGCGATTATTGATTCATTAAGGGACATTAATAATTAATTATTCATGCCCTCTCTACTTTGAAATATATCGAGTATATCAATGTTATCGAATGAGATTATATATCTGTAATCACTAAAATTTTAATGATGATAACTACTTTAGAATTTTTCAAATGGAAAGAAATTTATTTTTATGTTTATTGGCTATCAGTTTGAAAATAATATTAACTAATATTGATTTGAAATTGTCTGATAATCAGCGATTATCTCGATGGTCGCAAGCAAACGAAAGTTCTACTAACAACGAAAAGGCAACATTTATCGTAATAAAATAATTATTCTACTTTCCCATTACAGTTATAAATAATTATTCTCATTTTTGGATGAATTCTTCTAGTCAGTTCTTTCATTCAGTTTTATTTGTATACTTATTCATATTATTTCATCAAACAATTAAGTATTTACGTGACATTTTATAGTTAACAGGTATTTTATAGTGTAAAAACATTTTTTCACTATATCAATATTTTATGAGATAACTAGCCATTTCGGTACCTTCGGACCTTTACAGCGTCCATACGTAAGCACATTAAATGATTCACGTTATTCAATGCTTTTGCATTCGTCTAGAGTGTATCATAAGAATATTCGTATTATTAAAGTAATGGCTCTTCAATTCGAACATCCATTAATTTTTCATTGTCTTACAAGTCGTATCAATGAGATTGCTAAAAAAATCTAATTAAGGGAAAAAATAAATATCCTGGACACATGTCCAGAAACTGATGACTTAAGATCGTTGTAGATCATATCCAAAAAGTAGATGAATAAAATTCAGGAGAAAAATCGGTTGTTATTATAACAAATTTTGCAAGAGTTATAAAATTTTGTTGAATGGAATCTGACTTGGTCCATTGTATTTACAAATATTGCATGCCTACATGCGTACGCGCGTGTGTAATCTGCCTATATCAATAAGAATTAGATGGCGAGGGAGAAAGAGAGAGAGAAAGAGAAAGACATTCTTGACAATAAGAAATGATTTGATAGGAACTTAGAATAGAGTAAAATAATAATTGAGAAGAATTGTTTATTGTTTGAAAATTGTAAAATCTTGTTCCTCATACTTCGAAACAAATAGTCTATCTCAAGAAAATTTATCTTCAAAAATGAATGAAATAAAATATATGAAAACAATTAAAAAAAAATGTTATGCAATTATTTATGGTTCATTTTGATATAACAGTACGGTATCTGTTCCATGTCCGAATATTTACATACGATGAATACAGAACGCGAATGAACCGATCTTTTTTCAATCCATCTCTCATAAGTGTATACGGTCACCAGAACAAAGGACCTAACATGAGAATATTTATCCATTTTGAACGAACAATATGCATCATTCCTTCCATTTCCATACACATTTTTTCCCTTTCCACACACTTTCTTTCCCTTTTCCTGTTCTAAATTTATTTTCGTCTTTGCAGATAATCCGAAAGAAACCATTATAGTAATCAACCTGTACATTTGAAGCTAGAAATAGTAAGAAAATCGAGTCTTATTAGCAACATTAGTCAAGTCTCACTCGGATATAATCAGCACATAGTAATGAAACACGAATACCGAAAACTTTGTATTTCAATACTTTAGATATATCGTTATAAATTTAAATTCACAAAGTGTCTTTTATTACACACCTTCCTCACGTATTGTCCAGGATCCATTAAAGAAATCGCTTTATCTCAGTGGTTTTTGGAAACACGAAAAACAAATTAATTAGCAGGGGAACGACTGAAAAATTCCGAGTTTGGAACCGCTATTTTTAATCCTTTGTACTTGAATAGCGCCGATACGGCGTCCGGCTGATTTGAAGAATCAACTCGAGCGACGCTGCTACGGTCTTTTTTTCTTGATCTGCTTATTTACGATGTGCGATTAGATATTTCTCTCGGAAATACTTTCGTGGTCTAGGCTCGGCTTGCATTTTTAGCCAAATCTTAGCTCAGTTCAGTTAGCCTCAGCATAGCATTCGCTTGAAACAGTCTTGGCAATGAATATAGCAATTGAAAGTTTTTGAGCCCTTAAAATATAGATAAAGATCAGATCAGCTCAAGTACGGACGAAACTTAATTTTGCCACTTTGGATGAAGAAATTACATTGATTCACGACAGAATACGCCACTAAACGAATGAATCCAGTGGAGAAGATAGTGAGGAATTAAGAGGTGTGAGACGACGAAAAATTAGGATTATAGAGAGCGAAAGTGAAGTTCAAAGTGGAACTGCGGAAGGTGCAAGGAGTTCAAAACGGGTACTTTGAAGAGAGTACGAAGAAGGGCTGGATCAAGTTAAAAAAAGACCGTAGCAGCGTCGCTCGAGTTGTCACTTCAAATCAGTCGGGTACCGTATCGGGTTAATTGCAACCAGTGATTTTATAACACTGATGTAGATATCTTGCATGCAAATCAATCGTTATCGCAGACTACCGTGCGACAAAAGTGAACTTGAAAATAAAAGACCATTTTAAATTTCTTGAGAATTCAATATATAACAACGGATTGTTATCTCTATTCAAAGGGAACTCGGCTTGTGAGGACGTGATTAAGAACAGGCATAATTTTTGATTGATTTTGATTTTGATGAAGAATGTTTCACTCCAAGGAAAAAAGTTTAATCTAGGATCTTGCTTTTTCAAATTTTTTAAAAAGCTTTTTATTTGTGAATAAAATATAATACAGTATCTAAATGCAGTATATACATCATAGAGTATACAATAGATATTATGGATTGTTTTTCCCAAAAAATGTAAAATAATCTTAATTAGTATCTTTTTCGAATATTAATTTTACAGATTTTGCTGGTTCCAAGCTAACGTTTGTTTCTATTTCAATTTGTTTGATTGCTATTGGTCGATCTATTTTAGATCGATAAATCTTCTTTGCGAAGTAACAATTAGTACTTTCATTTCCAGAGATGCCCATCTTTGATCTATAAAGTAGAATCAGAATTAAATACATTCAGTTCTATAACTTTTAAAGATGTAATTTCAATAACCTGTAAAAATGTGCAATTACTTGTGTAATTTATTTCTCCTTGACTGAATGCTAAGAAATTCCATCAATTACCTTCGACGATTTGAAATCCGTCTGGATCGAATGTTAACATTTCGATTCAATATTTTTCGTTTCGCTCAACTTTGTAGATAAAAATACGGTCGAACTGCATTTTCGTATGATCTCCTCTGTATATTTTTCTTAGAGAGATGTGCGTGAAAGATAGAGAAAGAGAATGCATAAAATAAAAAGTATAAGAATAACAAGTAACCATTTATTTTTATTTAGTTCTACCAAGGCTTAAAATGTAATAGATACAACACATAACCGATGATTATGAGAAAACTATATAATGTGAATTATGATCTAATAATAGCGTATAAATATCCCCCATTTTGTCTCTTTTTCCTCTTTCACACCGTACAACCTCTCACTCTTTCTCTTTCTCTCTATCAGTCTGTCCATCTCTCTTTACCACTTCACCATTCTCACTATCTTCCTCTTTTTTCCTCTTGCTTCCACTCTATTCCATTCTTTGATTGAACAATTAGATTTATATGATGTTGCGTAATTTCTTACAGAAATACTTCATTAATTCATTAAGTTTCTTCTTAACGATTTCTCTAATTGGTTGCTAAAAGGTAAAATATATGAACAAGACGTAATTTGTTTTTACAGACGGATTCTATTGTATCGGTCATACCGAACATGAAATAATCTTGTGGACCGTATGATTTTAAAAAAATGGTCTTGATAGAGGCATTATAATATAAATTTACCGCCAATCGTGGTAGGGTCGAATGTAGTAGTGTGTAGTTAAAATATCAGTACGAACTGAATGCTCGTATTGCTGTTTCCACGAATGATCATTTACATCGTTACATTTCGCTCACTCCAATACTTCAAATCTAATTAAAAGAAAATTAATACATTGCCCGACGACATGTTATATAGAGAAAGGGTTAAATGGTATCAAATATCGAGCATGTACAAGAAAATCTATAAGAATGCATTACTGAAGTTTTACTAATTTCTAAAAAAACTAATTTATAAGAATTTAGGAATTAACATTAAGAATGATCATCAAAGTTTTTATCCATTGATTACTTATTATATAATGTTGCATGAGATCCTTGTGTACAGTTTTTTTACAGTTCCTAGATTGTACGATTAATAATTTATATCTGTTATAGATCTGTCATCACGTACGGAATTTATTATATATAAAAACATAATATATTAATAATGTATTTATTAAATTTATATATATTATACAATTTAATTCTTTTTTCAAATTTTAGTCTTACAGGTCTGGATGGCTTTAATATAACGTTCATTTTTGTCAGAATTTCTTCAACTATTACTAACCGATTTATTTGAATGATATACCTTATTAACCAAGTGGATATTATCTTCATTTCTAGCATTGCAATTTATTGACTTTAGAATATAAAATCCACGGTACATGCGGCTTCTACAATTTATGGCATATAATTTGTATAATATATAAATATAAATGTAAACTATGATAGCGATCAGAATGAGTATTAGTCCACGTGCAACTTCCAAGCGCCCTTGAACTAGACGAATTTCGTTGGCCCATACTCTAAACAAATGTACACGTGTATGACACATGTGAAAGAGAGAAAAGCACGATTACATATCATATAAAACACTCGGGATGAATGTGGGAGAGCACAACGGTTGTTTTACTTCAGCAATGTCGAACATCGAGTGTCAAGCGAATGAACAGATGAAAGACTGTGTGCTCGATGACGATATAGATAAATTGAAAGCTTTTCACGGCTGAATTGTATGGCATTGAATGTGTAATTAAAAAATAATGTTTTAAAGCTATGTTAGGCACTTCTCCTACCATATACAAATATCTTCATTTCTTGTGCTATAGGTAGATAACGTTTTGACGTGTCAAGATATTGATATTGGAAGCTTTGGCGATAGACGTGATGAATTATGGCAAAACAAAAATCTACTTCAGGCTTTATGGTACAAAGGAATCTATGTTACCAAAGGCTACCAAAAAGATATTTCGTTACAGGTAGATGATTAAATAGAAATCTACTTTGCTGACTATTAATGAACTAAGTATCTAATTAACCATTAATCAGTAGCAAAGGGGTTTGTATACAACCATCGTTCAGAAGAAAATTTCTTTGTTGTTGACTGATACTTTATCATCAATCGATAAAGAATAACTGTTTTCATCATTACTTTAATATAAAAAAGAAGAAATCTATTTTATCGAGAATTGGTAAACAGAAATCTTTTTTAGTGATCCCTGGTAAAATGGGAGACTGTAATATATATTATCGATAATCGGCCGGGAATTAATTAGAAACATTCTTACGGCTATTGGAAATGGCCAGCGATGACGGCCGATTTGCACATAGGATATATTCGTCTCATTCTAAGAAGTCGGTGTGAATGTTCTAATGACAGTTCCATATAATTAATAGAGGTAAAAGAATCAATAAAAGTATATGATTTGTTTTTTAAATTCTTTATTCAAATTTTTTCACTTATCGACTTTATATTTTATAATAATACGTTCTGTATAATAAAAGAAATTATCAAATAAAGCAATCTGAAAAAGAAATCAATTATGCGACGAGCGAGAAAAGTTGGCAAAGACAAAAAGAGAATGGGTGATAGGAAATGGGTCTGAAAGAAGAGGAGAAATAGAGATGAAATAAGAGAAAGAAGGTATAACATGTATATGTGATTATTATATATAAATTATCGTACGTATTTACTTAATGATCAATAATTAAAGCAAATCATGTTGAATTATTATTCTTATATCAATTATTTATATCGATTTGATATATTAAACATGGTAATTCAACAGGATTATACAATAATGAATATTTTTCTGTTTACTATTCTAATAATATTGTTAACTTACACGTCCTTTTCCTTTCTCTCAAAATCGCGCAAGAAATTTTTATTAGAAATTGTAAACATTCAGGACGACTAATTTATCTCATTTTAATCGATGCGTTATATATGGCACATTATATATTGTATTTACGTTGATACAAATCTTTAACATAAAATACATTTAATAACAGATAAAGTTCATATATAAGCACACAAAGATAAGAAAGAAAACAAAATGATAAAAATGGAAAGATATCAGTCATTATATGTAACCTACATATATATTCAAATGAAAAGTATTCACCAGGATTATTATGGAATTTAATGACTTTTTCAGAAAACGTCATATCTAGTCAATTTTATCTTCGATGAGGATAGGTCCTTATCATAAATGCATTTCTCTTTATGCTAATTCCCTAAGGAGATGACAACCGTCTCAAAAATCTTAAACGGCAAAAGGGGCCGGGAGGCATATCATTTTTATTCTTTTTATTCTTTTTATAACGGTATCATTTTTTCCATTTTAAATCGATAGTTATTGAAGAAATGCGATTTTAATTCTCTGGTTGATAACATCTTTTATTTTATTAGATGTTAAAAAAGTTCAAACGTAATTAATAAAACTAGTTTTTATTTTGTTTCTAATGACTGGACGAATCATATATGTTAAATGATTGATTCAATCATATATGTTAAATGATTGACTAATCCATTCCTCCTTCAGACATTCGAGAATACAATCCGGTAATCATCTATTTGTTTTCTTCTTTTAACTCGACTACCCTTAAATTTTGTCGAAATAAACAATCGGCATATCCTTCGAATAGGTCCAAGCTACACTAAGACCTATCGAAAAGAAAAACATTTTTAAGAAATAATATCGATCTCTTAAAAAAAAAAAAAATATCGAATTCGCTGATAAAAATTTTCTCGCCATTTAATGCTATAGACATTAGATTCAGTGATCGAGCTTTTGTTCATAATATAATAAGTAATTAGTTAATGAAAAATCTGAAATTAGTATTGCAATAAATTTAATCACTTATTCGTTCCAACCGTTCAACTTGTCGTCAAATGAAAATCTCAAATAAGCCACTGCTTTGGTTTACACTTTTTTAACGAAAACATACATAAATAATAATTATTTCAAATCAGTTCGTATTAATTACTATTTCAGATTATCAGATTAAAAAAGTTTAATACAGGAGATGTACAAGCTAGAGTATTTAATTATTTATTAATCCTTTATTATTAATAATTAAAATTTCATAATTTGTCTCTGTTTAGTTTTTATTAATAATTTAATAATTAATTGTAACTAAATATTAAAATTAGCTATTAATAATAATTAATCTGATTTTTTGAAGGAAATATTGTTAGAAATTTCGGCTATAGTTCCGTAGGTATTGGTGACCTAACATAACGAAATTTGAGGATGGCATGTAATGAAATAATAGATATGACATATAAAAATCTTATCTTATGAAAATCATACGTTTGGAAAATGCATTGCTTATATATATATATATATATATATATATATATATATATATATATATATATATATATATATATATATATATACACTTACTTATATATACACTTACTATATATATATATATACACTTACTTATCCGCTATTAGACGCAATATTTAGCCTAATAACGTAATTTTAACATAATTTACATAACTATGAGATTAAGAGAGATATATATTTGAAGGATAAATATATGTACTTAAATATGTGTATATATTAGACAGTGAGTAGACATCGTACATAAGAACAATACGAAAAATGCGAAGCCGATAAGAAAAATCGCTTTCTCTTTATCGGTACACGAATGAAAAAAAATTCAAGTATAAATTACCTATATCTCGTTTGCGACGTTGTACACATACAGCATAAATAACAATAAGGTATTAAAGATTATATACTTAATCTTATGTGTGAATCTCGCCTACAGTAACAAAAATAGCATTAAAGTATTATATATGTATGCCATGGGCTAAATGATTAAACAGATTTACTAATTTATGGTGCTCGACCATTGTGAAGAATGACCAGAATGACTGTGTATTATGATAAATATTTCTTAATTTATTAAACCGATCAGTTATTATGAAGACAGCTACATTTAATCTTGGGCAATTTAATCTGTTTTGGGATTGTAATAAATTTCAGTATGAAGGTTATATCTTTCTAGACAGTTCTCTCTCATTATTTTATTACAATACTTATAATAATGACTTTGTTCATATCATATCACAGATTTACGAATTAGCCCTCACAGTCTAAATCATTGTAACTAATATACGTACTGATTTGGCTACTCCTTTTCATATTTATACATAAAAAGAGAGAATTATGAATATTTGGCTTGTCTTGTACATATTTACACATTTCTTCTGTAAGATACAATATGCAAATAAATTCCTAAACAAATGGAATGGTTCAGTTCCTCGTATCCTTTCTGATCGAAGTTGTGAAAAGGATGATAAGAAATTAATATAAAAATTATTTCCGTTATATAAATGTTGACGTATACGTCTCTCCATAGTTCGCGGCACTTTGTCTTAAGAGTTATATATCATCATTGGAAATATTTACACTTTGTCTTAAGAGTTATATATCACCATTGGAAATATTTAATTGGGAACCTATCGGATATTAACTAACAAAATGCACAGATAAAAACACGTAGCAATCGTTGTCTAAACCTAGACATTCTTAGTAAAGTATTTGGGATTTGATATTATATCAATCTGGCCAATAAGTAAATAACGAAAGTAGACGCCTAGGCGCGATAAGCCAAGGGCTATCTGGTTTCTAGCTTTGTAATATCCATCGTCATACTCTAATCACACGATCATTAGAACAAAGGAAGCACACACGGAACGTTTAAACATTCCAACGAACTATCCCCGACCAATGGGCATTTATTCTTTTCTTTTCCATATTCAAACTTCGCCCTTTACCAATCTCTGCGTGGATAGTTCTAAAGAGGCCGAAAAAACAATCAAGTTACATCTTTCAGATTCACGACATCTAAGCTCTCAAGCCTCCTTCAGAAGCAACCAGTACAACTAACTACACATCGTACACGAGATACACAAACGATTGTAACTCATTTAATCGAATACACGGTGAGATTTACATAGCACGCATCATTTAATATCGCGTAATTACTTTTCCATTTCTCACGGGATCATTTAAAAGAACACGCGTTCTCCCATTAATTTGCGGGATCGGGGTGAGTGGTATTTTGCTGACGGCCTACAACGGTATCCTAGCCTAGTGCCGTCGTCTTTATTCATCGCGACCAATGAATCTATAGTTCAGACAACAAGGACGAGAAGGGGGACATTTCCTCCGTGTGAATCGACTGTCATCGCTGGTCCGGTACGAGACGCGCATTTAAAAACGCTCTCGTCAACAATCTACAATAAATAATCAGAAAGTGTAATATGTATGTACCTTCTTAAATATCCAAATGTTATTGCATCTAAATAGTAAATGCGACTTACATCTGTAGCTATCGTATAGATGTCATCCCGAATATTTTGCTCTGAATATTTTTCTCTTTCTTACGTTGATTCGAATAAAAAATTTAGACATGTCTTGGGCTTTTGTTTTTGGAAAATTAATAAGTATCTTTGATTAGTACAAAAAAATATGAGAACTAAAATTGTACTGTATGTATTATAGTTATTCTTTTCCTCTGTCTCATTAAATCTTCTAATAGAATTACTCATTAAATCAAAAGTATTTAATAACACGAATAACAAATGAAAGAAATTTAGATAATGACCGGTGGTTTAGGCATGTGCCAAATGTATAAGGTAAAATATATTTTTAGTGTAATGGTCAGTTTGTAGGAATGGTTGATTCGGCAAATAAAAATATTTAATCTACTACTATGTGTGTTAGTGTAAGTGTGAGAGAGAAATAGAGTGAAGAAGATATGAAATAAGAGGAGGAAAAAGCAATGATAACATAATAATTAAACATGCAATCACCAACAATTGTCACAGATCATACCGAATAGTTTCTTTTTTCGTGGATTTTGGTTATTGCATCCTAGCTTTCATACGCGAAAATTTAATCATTATCTAATAATGAATGCTTAGCGTTCTATCTCTTTCTTTCTTGCAATGATCGAAATACTGAGACAACATATGTGGAGTTATTTTAGAAAGCATAAAAATCATATTTTCCAATTTATCTGATTTTAATAATGGTATACATACGTTATACACTGTAATGATTTATGTAGAATGCAACATAAAACGATAATCATTTTCTGTAATTCATTGAACTGGACGCCCTGGAAACCTTGAATGAAATAATCACGTACTAAACTTCTGATAGATTGTTTATAGCAGCTATTTACTACAGTCAATTGATGTTATAACTGAACATCGTTTTATAAAACGGTTATTAATTATTTCTTCATTGGAATATTAATAATTCATATTTTATGAATCATACGAATATGTTACGAAAATCATCTTTTCTATTAGCTTGTTACTTGAATATATATTTCTATTTTAATTTCTAATTTTGGTGTAATAAACAGTAATTACATTATTCATTATACAAAAAGCAATTATTGCCTATTTTCATTCATGAAAAATATTTCTTATATACATAGTTATACAATAAACGCTGATTTTGGAAATAACAATATATATGAAAAGTTATCTATATGTAAAATTCTAACTATATGTAGAATTAGAAAAATATCCTTTGTGCAAATCGGCCGTCATCATTGACCATAGTAGGGGAAGTGCAACGCACCTTTAAAAAATTATTTTTTAATTACACGTCCAATGCCGTACTATTTAACAACTCTCAATTTATTTATATCGCCATGAACCACACAAACTTTCATCTGTTCATTCGTTCGACACTCGATGTACGATATACCTGAAGTAAAACAAGCGATGTGCTCTCTCGCATTCATACCTAGTGTTTTATATAGGTAATCATGTGGATTAATACTCATTCTGATCGCTATCATAGCTTACATTTCTTCCTTACATCTATTTTTATATATCATACAAATTATATACCATAAATTATAGTAGCCATATTTAACATGGATTGTATATTTTAATCCACTCTTTTGGTGGAAGTCAAAGCAAACCTTAAAGTATCAGTACGAGTTGATACTTAAACTTTATACTACTACATTTGATGCTATTGCCGGTAAATTTATATTATAATATTTCTATAAAGATCTTTTTTTGAAAAATATACGGTTCATATTTATCGTGAACCGTATAACAGAATCCTATAAAAAATATTTCGTCTTGTTTATACACCTTACTTTTTAACCGTCAATTAGAGAAATCATTAAAAAGAAACCTGATGAAACAATAAAGTTTTCCTGTAAAAGTATGTGCAACATCTTTAAGAATCCTAATTGTTTAGTCGAAGAATGGGAAAGAGCGGGAGAAAGAGGAAGAAAGAGAAAGATCGTGTAGGTCATGAAGTGATAGAGGAAGATGGAGAGGGTGATAGAGAGAAAGAAAGGATAACATAGTAATAGTAACAAAAAGAAAAGTAATGTACGTAAGATCAGTTTTTACAATTGTGACAATTATGTATTATTGCTATGAGCGTAGTGCATATTGCTCGTGAAAAGTTATCTTGGGATAATATAATTATGAATTTTTGCATTCTTTCTCTCTCTCTCTCTCTCTCTCTCAAATCAGAACACTTAGGTCAAATATATAAATTTTTCTATTAAACCACGAATAGACAAAGTGATCACTGTATCTCCTTTTAATGGACCTATTCACATCTTACATACTACTATGATTATAATATTCACCAATATTCAAATCGACAACATATTTTTAGTATGGAAAAATATAATTAGAAATAGTCCAATTAACGAAACGAATCGAAAGAAACAAACAAATCCACACGGTAATAACATGATCCGGTCATGATTGAATTCAGGAATTTCAGATTGCCAAACTCTCTTCGGGCAGAAGTCGAAGCAAACCTTAACAATGACTTATATAATCAATCTCCTGTTTCAACAATTGACTGTCGCAAATAGCTGCTATAATTAATCTATCAGAACCTTAGTACGCGACTGTTTCATATAGGTTTGTTGACCGTTCGACTTCAAAGAATTATTTATTCAGATGTAATGAACTTTTTCTTACTAAAGGTATTTTACGGTAATGATTATCGTTTTTTACATAAATCATTACTATATATAAAGTATGCATATCATCATTAAAATCAGATAAATTAGTCAATATAAATTTTATATTTTTGAAAAAACTAGTGCGATCTCTTCAATTTTACGAGTATGTTTATTGCATGAAAGAAAGAGAAAAAATGCCAAGCATTCTGTATTAAATAATATAAATACTGGTTAAATTTCTTCGTTCGACATCTACGACGCAATAACGGATATCTACAAAAAAAGAAACTATTCGATATGATCTCCGTCAATCCATTGACATGAGACGTATGGGAACGCAGAAAAAACGAGTAAAGCCTTAAAAAAAGAGAGAGAGAGAGAGAGAGAGAGAGAGAGAGAGAGAGAGAGAGAGAGAGAAAGGGAGAAATGGTGAGCAAGATGAAATATGCAAAATTCGATCAAATTTTTGATTCGGATATCATCTCTAACTATGGTGCGAGAAGGGTAACGTAATTCGCTTTGGTAATTGATCATTTATAACGTAACAAATCTTTTTCTTAATGTAAACTAATCACTCTATGTTTAATTCGACGTAATACATGATCGTTTTAATTGTTTCTCTAGCGATGATAAACAATCTTCATTAACAAGTTAATGATTCCATTTATATTTTACGTAGTGCAATCTTCCAATGGTCGAGTTCATGTCGATATTTTGACTGTTTCATTTGCATTAAGTATTTCTTGTAGTAACTCGAAAAGTAGATTAATGTTATTGTTTATCATATCTTATGATGATATACAAAAAATTATTTCTTCAAAAATATTTCTTGCTATTGTAGTTATTCATTGTTTGTTTTTTATCATCAAGAAGGGCGAAATATTTGCCATTTCGAGGACTTTAAGAGTTATACAAGGGACTCAACCATTGGGAATTTTCCATTTTTTTTCTATCCTCGTCCATATTAATAAGTATATTATAAAAGTTTTTAAATATAACTGATAATCAATAGAATCTCATTATAATTTTTGAGCAAAGATCATACTCCGTATTTTTCAAATAACTCTAGTTAGCCGTTACAAGAAAAATTACAAGATGCATCTCTATCTGTAATTCGAACACAACGAAAAGTAAAATATTCCGAACAAGGTATGTGTAGATCTAATGATGATTTATGTTATCTTTAATAACATATTCCATTATATAGCTTCAACAGTTAAACGGATATTGCTTATAAGAAAAGACATATATTCTCTCTATAAATCTCGTATATTCTTGCTCAAAAGTGTATTAGTTGTAAGTCATTTTTAAATACTTGCCTTGTTTATACCCATCAGAGTATTTATTAGATTGTTTCAATAAAAATGAAGTTTCAACTAATCCCATTTTAACAAATATCCTTTAAAATTTTATTATCGTATATAGAAAAATATAAACGAGTAATGTGCGTATATAAATACGTGAAAAATAAAATACATATATATAGACGTGTTTGTGTTTGTGTGTGTATGTATATATATATATATATATGCACTCACACACATATGTTCACATAGCAGAAAAGAAAAAATGCAACAAGGGAGGTAAATGTAATGATAATTATCAATCGATCGGTACTAAATCAATACCAGTAAAGATAAAATCATTTTCTTTTCACTAATATGTATATGAACATCGCGTGACTTCCGATCTACACGATATTCATTATAATCTAAGTCACATTAATTCTCTCAATAGTTTAGAATTGTAGTCTTGTGCGACCTTCTTTCGTAATCGGATTGAAATTTTCCCGTTTTCTTTACAACGTAGTCGTTGATACATTCAAATTGAAATATAGCACTATAATTATTAAATCGACAAACAAGAAAATGGCGTTGGTTATGTTATTGAAAATGTTTCTTCTTTTTTTTCTTTTTCTTCTGAAGACCGCAAGTTCGTCTGACTTTCATTCTATCAGCGACGAACAAACTCCATTTCTCATAGATATTTGCAAATTATACGGACCGAAATCTGTAGTATTTTTATATGCCGAATCGATAAAAGGTAAAGATATTTTTCATTCTCTTTTCTTCATTTCTATCATATTTATTTTCATGTTCCTCAGAAATGGAAATGACAACGATGATGTTTAAATGGAGGCGTGCACTTTCTCGGGAAGGTATTGCGAGCACGAACTTGCACTTTTCACAATTGCACGAAACATCCTACTACGTGAAAGAAATTGTACGACCGTATTACATTGTAGTGATCTCTAATTACAACGCAATTAATGAGTTTTCTTTAACAACAAGTACCTTTGACATGTCTTTAGCTGTGTGGCTAGTGATATTCATTGACAAGGGACATAGTTTCGATTATTGTCACAATCCACCAGGTAATATATTTAATTTAAGATTCAACACCGAAATGGTGGTACGTTGTGATACAGAAAATATTTTACGAGAATGGTATTCGGTCGATACGAATCTAATCAAGATCAATAATATAGCAACGTGGAGCTTAGAGAAAGGAATCATTAAATTAGTTCCAGATTTTCTTTACGAAAGAAGATATAATTTACAGGGTTTAGTTATGAGAGCTGTTGCACTGAAGGTAAAACAATTTCGTCTAAATGCTTACTCTATTTTCTATTAAAAAAGATTTAACTTCATTCTTTTTCTTTTTACTTCTTTTCTCCATTAGGATACAGCTTTCGTAAGAGTAAAGGAGGATGGAGATTTAGATGGTTTATTCGGTAAAATATTAAAAGAACTTTCTGTTACCCTTAATTTTAGTTTGGATATTGTCTCGAAAATGGAAGAACATGGAAGATGGAATGCAAGAAAAAAGGCATGGTCTGGAGCAATTGCAGAATTACATGGTGGACGTGCTGACATTGCTCTTGCAGAATTTTCCATTACCCATGAGAGATTAAATTCCGTTGACTTCACAATTCCTATTTTCACTTCCAAAAATTGTCTCTTCATTCGGAAACCAGAAAGACATGCGATTAAATGGACATCTTACTTTTCAGTACGATTGCAGTCGAATTTTTTATTATCTTATTTTGCATAGATTAACCTTCATCAATCATGAAATTGTCACTTTTATAGACTTTCACTAATTTGGTTTGGATTACTACGTTTGGATTGTTAATTGCTGCATCGATCTTATTGATTTTTATCAAGATAAAAAGTGGGAATATACATAATATAGGATATTTATTATCTGATAATTTTCTAGATATTTGGGGCATATTTTGTCAACAGGGAATAGAAGGTTTGGTTCAATATTTTTTAATTTATGTTTTATTTGTTTTTTTTTTTAATAATTATATTTCAATAAAATATTCTTTTGTTGTAGATTTTTCTAATAGTTTTTCGTTAAGAATAATATACTTCTCTGTATTTCTTTTGATTATCGTCTTTTGGGCCGCCTATTCAGCGGCTTTGATACGCTCTTTAACAACCGTTATGCACATCATACCCTTTGATTCATTAGAGAGCTTTCTTCAAGATGGTACATATCAACTTGTCGTCTTACGTGGTACATCTTATTATGGTAAATTTGCAGTAAGTATGATACAATCGTCATTGTATGTATATGTATATAACCTACGTTATAGTATGCAAAAGAAGTACAGGAGGACAAAAAAATATATTTATTTGTAGAATTCAAATAATCCGATTGCAAAGAAATTAATGAAGTTGATGCTAGAAGAGAAAAAATTACCCTTAACTGCTCTTGAGGGATTTAGTATGGTATGAGAGAGTATATATATATATATATATATATATATATATATATATGTATGTAATAGAAAATTTTTTTTATTTTGTTCATTTACATGAACAGGCTATAAAAAATCTATGATGTAAAACTTCTGGAATATATTATTTATATGGGAAAGGAGAAAGAATATTGCTCTTAATCTTACAATTAGTGTACTGCTATAATGTTTAATTTATTTGCTAGAATGAAATCTAAGATATTTGTTACATTATATACAAATATGTTACGCGTCTATTCAGTTTCTTTTTATACAGAATATTTTTAATATTCAACGTCATTAATGTTGAAATTTATTATTTAAATATTGAATCTATCATAATTGCAGCAAATAAATTTAATTTGGAGAGCCCTAAGATCTTACTTAAAAGTCTTGTAATTCCAAAATTAAGCAGTTCCGAATTCATATTAATACTTTCTCCTCTAAATATGACGAATACATTCCTAAACTCTTGTTTGATAGTTTCGTTACATTTTTTTACATAGTTTTATTATTAATATGCGTTAATTAATTACAGATTTGTAAAAATTCAAAATTAGCTTTTTACACGTTTGACGATATACAAAAGAGTATAAGTAATATAATACCATGTAATCTGGTATGTGTTGAAACAGGAGATATGAACAGTGTTGCTATAATTTTATCTAAACACAATTCATTCACCGACGTCATTAATTTTCAGTAAGAACACAAGAATCTAATAATGTAAATTTTTAATTATCGTACGTTAAAGCACTAGTTTATTTTAGGTTGCTGAGATTTCTCCACAATGGTATGATTAATCGTTTAAAAGAAACGATATTTACAAGGAAAATCGATGACATGATCAAGTACCAACCGGTTCTCCTAACTGACGTAATATCACTTATTCTTTTTATGTTAATTGGTATCATTTTGAGTATTTGTATATTAATCATAGAAAAATGTATTTTCATGTGTAAAAGGAAGAATATGTCGATTTTAAATCGTATCCTGTCAATTAAGTTGTCAGAATTTTATGTAAGGAGGAAAAAAGTTATTAGAAATATTGCAAATAATTATGTAAATAGTAAATGTGCTTACATAAAATATCAACGATAATAATAATATATGTGCTCAATGAATTTTTATATTCAGATTAAAATTTTCTAATGAATTAGAAACTTATATTTGGATAGCCAAATCATTGTTGTAAAATTTACTAAAAATTACGCTGAAAATTATGTTGATTTGACGTTTCTTCTGGATCCAATCATTATTTACTAATTCTTATTAAATTTCAATACATATCGTAGATGATAATATGTGGTTTCCTACTGCTTTTTCATGCATTTTCAATTTTATATCTATTTGTTAATGTAAACATTATGTAAAATTTTTTTTTGCAAGAGAACGTTGAGTTCCCACTAATGATTCCTTTGAAATTCTTTATCCTCATGACGAATAGAGTATGTTGCACATGAATATTTAACTTTGAATTTCAAGGTAAAAGTCAGTTTCTCCTCAGTTTTTTTTAATAAATCTCTATCGAATCTTACATGTAAAATCACATTAAAATAGTCTTGAAATTTAATTTACTTCGACTTTGTACAGCGAAACGTTTATTTTTTTGTTTCTTCTTTGGTCATTTTTTTTCAATTAATAATATATAATATAATAATAAATAATAATATAATAACTGACTGAATAGGTTGATGGTGAAGCAATTTTAATCAATAAATGTACAGAGCATCCTAACCCGATCGTCCATACATTAATGTAACAGCTATTATGACTTATTTATCGTAAATTTCATGTCTGTCTCATGAATAATTAATGTTTGTCGACATAAGTATTATTAAAAATGTCGTCACGCTACGCTTTTATGTTTAGTATGTTCATTGTCTGTAAATAAAACAGTTTTCTGAAGCAAAGTAGTGACACTACTGAAATTTTTTTATTCATTACTATAATAAATTATAGGATTCTATAATGGAATTATAATAATTTTATTCATACTTAATACAAAAATATTACAATTTCATGTATGAATAAAAATATTCTTCTCTCTAAATTTAGCAAAAAAGTGGAAATCGTTCGAAGCCAAGTCTAAACTGTAAGCAGAATATTTCAATATCTCTCATTTAAAATATTTAAAAATGTTTTTGGTCTTTAGAGACACATGAGAAGAAGCAAAATCGATTAAAGATAAATCAATACCAGTAAAGATAAAATCATTTTCTTCCCATTAATATGCAAACGACATCGCGTGACTTCCGATCTATACGATATTCATTATAATTTAAGTCATATTAATTATCTAAATAGTTTAAACTTTTAGTCTTGCGCGACCTTCTTTCGTAATCAGATTGAAATTTTCCCATTCTCTTTAGAATGTAGTTGTTGATACATTCAATTTTAAATATAGCACTATAATTATTAAATCGACAAACAAGAAAATAGTGTTGGTTGTGTCAATGAAAATGTTTCTTCGTTTTTTTCTTCTTCTTCTGAAGACCGCAAGTTCGTCTAACTTTTATTCTATCAGCGACGAACAAACTCAATTTCTCATAGATATTTTAAAATTATACTGACCGAAATCTGTAGTATTTTTATATGCCGAATCGATAAAAGGTAAAGATATTTTTCATTCTCTTTTCTTCATTTCTATCATATTTATCAACGACGTTACTTATCAACTTGCCGTCTTTCATGGATCAGCTTATGATATGTTTGCAGTAAGTATGATAGAAACATCATTAATTTGCATATGTATAACTTAAGTTATTCAATGCATACATATATATGTACGAAAACAGAAGTACAGAACGACAAAGAAATATATTTATTTGTAGAATTCGCAAAATCCACTTGCGAAAAAAATAATGAAGTTGATGCTAGACGAAGAAAAATTGCCCATAAATTCACTCGATCCAGAGCGCTCGAAAAATGGGCTTATTTTAAAAAATCTATAAACTCAAATATATTAAATGGATATTTTTTTGCCACATGCTAGTTTATGGATTAAACAATCTTCCATAGAAAAATTATATTAAAAATATTAAGAAATGGCGGCGCTGCAGTTGATGCCGCAGAAGTTCTCCGTCGAAATGCGTATCGCTGATCGAAAGCAGATCTCTGTAATAACGCATTTGAAAAAAAATATATATTTTTATTCGTGGATGTTGTGACTATAAAATAGCGTACGGATTTTGTTTTATCTTGAGAAATACTGCTTTTGCATAAAAATTTGACAACAGAATAATTAATATTAAAAAACTAATTAATGTATTATAACAATCGAATGCTATTTTATAGATAATGTATCTGAGAGTATTGTATCTAAATTTCAAGACAATCAGTCCAGTATTTTCCGAAATTTCTTTGCGGTTAAGTCGAAAATTGTAATTTCGAGAAAAATGCAAATGAAAATAAGTATCCGGTTATTTGGGTGATAAAGTGATTTTTTTGCTCATTTTTAATCAGCGATTCCTGACTGATATGATGTTTCTTCAGTAATAGAATGAGCATCTTGAAATCCTTTCTGAGATGATTTGCGTGTTTGGTGAGCGTTTGTCGTATTTCCTTGTGCTCAGATCTCCGAGGTATCGCAACGCTGTTTCTTGACTTTCATGCACAATTCATACCATCGATGCCCGACTTGTAGATGCATTAAGTTTATTATCGACATTGATTTAACTATTAAATCTATCACTTTGCCCGAGCTATATTCAATAATGTCGATACTCCGTAAAGCGAAGAAAAGCCTCGTAATCCACTAATGCACTAAAATCCACGGATGCTTGATTTCATGAACTTCACGTCACCGTTGCATGCCTTACGCTTCACAATTTTTAATAGAACGCTTCACAACTGATTATAGAAAAAACGGCGACAAATCGTAACATTCCGTACACATACAGAAGGACACAATAGAACAAGTATCTGCACCGAGTACGTACGTATCGAAACGCGTGATTTACCGCTCACATCTGCCGACTGTTCTATTTAGAAAAACCATTAACTCCGTTAATTTTTTGAATTTTAATATCAGATATGACTTAAATCGTTAGCAAAACTTAATTAATAAAAGTACAAAAAAAAATGGATTTTTTCAAACTTCTTGGGTGGTCAGACCTCATAATATCGTTTATTTTCTTCTAGTCAATAGATATTATTTTGAATACTTGTATTATGACCATAGAAAGGTGTATTTTTCTGCGTAAAGGGAAGAAACTGTCAACGATACATCAAATTCCGTCGATTAAATCGTCAAGATTTTATGTAAAGCAGAACAATATTATTAGAAATATTACAATAGATTACACGAATCATTAAAGTGCACAAATATTGTACAACACATACACATATATCTACAACTGAAATGTTAGGTTTAATGAATCTTTTTGTTTTGATTATGAACTCCTAATGAAATAGAATCACACATATGAATATTTGAGCTCTTGCATTACTTATATACTTGTGTATAACAGTTTTATGTTAAAACAGATCATTTTCTAATGAAAATGTATAATTACTGTAGAACAGTATAATTACTGTAAATATAGACGTGTATATGATATATTTTCTTTATTTATTGAATATATATACACAGACTTTAGTACTTTCGAATAGTTTCGGTTTTTGTACTTGCACAAAATATGGTATATCTATGTATTTAATAATTAAAAACTATTTTATTTTTCATTTTTTGTATTATTCGAACTTAAGATTCGCATAACTGAATTACATTTCTTCGAAATTTTTAATAAATATACTTTTCTATCGTTCTGAAGTCAATATGGTTTTATAAACAGGTCAAATTTTCCATTGTACCAAACGCTACGAAGAAACCTGTAATACACACATAGACACATATGCACAGATGTATCTTATTATATGTTATATATATTATGTTTAGTATACAAAATATATGATAATAATATATATCTATGCAATATATATATATATATATATATATATATATATATATATATCTATGCAATATATATATATATATATATATATATATATATATATATATATATATACCTATATATTATACAATGAAATTATTTTAGTGATTTTCTCATATTACATATCTAGTGGAAAATTTATCTTGAATGAATATTTTTGGTGAAAGGTTACTTTTTCATCTCCATCTGTTAATTCAGACTATATAATAAATTTACATGAAACATATTATTTAATTAATGATATAAACAAATTTGTGTACTGTCTTTATCATATATTCTTAATCACTACTACAATTTTTTAGGTATAACTTTTAAGTCGTTCTATTTAAGATCGCCTTACGTTCTATTTACTCTTCATTTCGCCTGTTTAAAACCTTTTCTCGTTACTCTTTGCTTGATCTAGTCAAGACTGTCCTCCATTAACCTTTTTCTCAGGTCTACCTCATAGCATTTCTTATACCCATTCACATTTAGGCTTACGCATTCAGAATTACATATTTCTCTTTGTCCCTTTCGTTATTTTGTCTTATTTGTCACTCAAGCTGCACTTCCCTTTTATTCTCACTCCCAATATCTCAGTCCTCTCCCTTCTTTTTATAAACAAATGCACCACACAAGGAATAGATAATATTTTCGTTCGACCATCGAGCGACTTATCTCGTGTACAGACACATAGAACTAACTAATGCTATAATCTTCCATCTCACATATATTTACTGAAAAGTGTCGTGGTCGTAAATCATTTTTTTGAGTAATTGTCTCAATTTTATCGATCGAAATGTCTGTTAAATTATTTCAATGGAATGATATTTGAGCAATTTCTATCAACATTTCACCATCCTATATACAAGAATATAAACGTGGAATATGTATGTACGTATGCAGATACATTAACAAAACGAATATAAATATGTATATATATACATGTGCCAGTACATATTTATGTATGGATGTATTTAAACATCGAGGAAGAAAAAGAAGCAACACAAAAAGTAAATGAAAAGAAGGTTTACTAATTGATAGATGATTAATCTATACAGGCTAAGATATAGAATATAAATATATGTTATATATATATATATATATATATATATATATATATATATATATATATATATATATAGTTATATATAACATATAAAATTACTTTCTCTGCACTAATACGCACACGAACATTGCGTGATCTGCACGATAATCATAATAAACGACCTGAAAATAATCCTTTTAATAATTAAAAAATTTAATCTCTTATTATATCTTCTTCCGCTATCGGATACACAAATGTTCATTTTCCTTAATAGTGTTCGATTCGTTCAAATTGTAAAATAGTTCAATAATAATTCAATCGGCAGACGAGAAAAATGGCGTTGGTTGAAGATACTTCATTGCCGTTCAAGATACTATATAAATTAAAAAATTCTTACTTTTCTGAATTTTTAATTGTTCTGTTTGGACTGCTATGTTAGGAGTAATAACTATTTCATCGATCGTCCTGATTTTCTGAAAATGAAAGGTAAAAACAATCGTAAAATAAAATATTTATTCGTTAATAAATTTTTGTAAATTTGGGATGTGTTTTTGCCAACAAGGACTTGTTGGTTTGATTTATTATTACTCTATTTGCGTTGAATTTTATTTTTCTAATAGATACATTTAATCAGATTATTCCTTTCCTGTATATTTCTCTGATAAATCTTCATTACGAATAGCATATCTCTCTATATTTCTTTGATTGTCATCTTTTTTGTCGCTTATTCAGCTGCTTTGATAAACTTTCTAACATTTGTCATTCGTGTTTTACTATTTGATTCATTGGAGAACTTCGTTGCCAATGGTACTTATTAACTTGCCATTGCTCGTGGTATGGCTTATTATGATAAATTTTCAGTAACTATGTTACGTATGTACATTCATGGATTTACATATATTTATGTAATATGAAATAAAATTTATATTCTGGCCGCCAATTTGATGTGCAGGTCACATAAAGATAAAAAGGGATCACGGAAGTGTTCATTATTTTTAGTATATTCTCTTCTCTTACACTCTATCCTGTAGGATATATACGTAGGATGGCTAAAGCAAAACTGCATGAATAATTTTGGAAAAACAAAAGACGATCTATTATTCGTATTATTTATCTATAGTGTAGACATATGCTCTTGAGCGCAAGATCTGCTATTAAATCAACGATCCTAATACAATTAGATAAAAAGATAAAATCATTTTCTCTGCACTAATATGCACACGTGACTTACAATCTACACGAAAATCATAATAAAGGACGAGATCCTTTCAATAGTTAAAAAATTCAGTCTCGCGTGATCTTCCGCTGTCGGATAGATAATTTTTCATTTTACTAAATAATTGTCGATTCGATAAAATTGAATAATAGCATTAGAATTATTCAATCAACAGACGAAAAAAATGGCATTGTTTGTGCCATTGAAGTGATGTTTTATGCCATTCTTTTCCTTTTTCATTTTTTTTCGAAGACAGCAAGATCAAACGAATTTCATTCTGTCTGCGACGATCAGATTTATTTTATCATAGATATTTGTAAATTGTATGGGTCGAAATTTGTAATATTTTTATTTGCCGAATCGACGGTAGGTAAACGTATTTTCCCTTTTCTTCTCTTTACTTCTATTATATTTTTCTGTTTTTTTTTAAAAATGGAAATGACAACGATAATGTTCAAATGAAGGCGAGCACTTTATCGTGAAAGGGTTGCGAGCACGAATTTGCATTTCCCTCGATTCCAGGAACTACTTGAACCGAATTATATTGTATTACATAATGGTGATCTCTAATTACAACGCTATGAATGAGTTTTCATTAGCAACAAGTACCTTTGACATCAGCTGTGTAGCTAGTGAAATTCATTTATAAGGAAAGTGATTCCGATTATTGTCACAAACCACCATAATATATTTCATATAAAATATTTCATTTAAAATTCAACTCTGAAATGTTGGTCCGTTGTGATACGGAAAACATTTTACGAGAATGATATTCGGTAAATACGCTTCAAATCGAGATAAATGATGTAGCAATTTGGAGCTTAGAGAAAGGAATCAATAAAGTGTGGTTCCAGATTTTCTTTATCAAAGATAATTTATAGGATTTAATTATGAAAGCTGTTATAATTGAGGTAAAATATTTATGTCTTTTTTTGCTTAACAATATTTGTCTCTGCTTTCTCCTTTCTTCTTTTTCTTTTTTAGAGTTCTTCATTCATAACTATAAACATGGATAGCAAATTAGACGGTATAATCGGTAGAATATTAGGAGAACTTTATGTTACTCTAAATTTTACATTGGAAATCATTTTAAATCATCTTATCTCTTAGTACGAAAATTCGCAGTGAAATTTGTTATTTCTTGTTTTTTCATGCGTTAACTTTCATGAATAATAAAACTGTTATTTTTATAAACTTCCACTCAGTCTGTTTGGATAGCTATGTTTGGAGTACTAATTGCTGCATCAATTTTATTGATTTTTCTGAAAATAAAAAATGAAACCGATCGTATAATCAGATATTTATTGATCGATAATATTTTAGAGATTTGGGGTATATTTTGCTAGCAGGTTTTGACTTGCAGGTTTGCTTCAATATTTCTTGATTTACGTTTGGTAAAAATGAAGATGAGGGGATACATTTCCGATGACCTTGATCTTAACATGTATTATAGAGCTCACCTTCCTTATAACTTTATCTTCTATCGTTTATTAACTAGTTATTAAAAAGGAAAGTTTGAAAAATATTGCATTTATTTTAAGTATTAAGACGTATAATGAGACGAAAAAACCGAAAGCAGAAAGACGCAACCCAGTATTGTACCTCCTCTCGCCTACTTTAGCTTCATCTAATTCTACGATTTTACCATCTCCACCAATATTTTTTATCCATTCATAATCAATTTTTGCAAATAACTTAACTAGAGTTAATATAGTATACAAAAAACAAAACTTAATAACAAACATAAATAAATAATATAAGGAGTACTTTACTTACTTTTCAACAAAAATTTATTCAATCGACAACAGTATGATTGTTTAGTTGTAATCCATTTATTAAAGATTTATATCGAGGTGGCTTTATCATTACAAAATAAACAATACATCAGCAAATTGTAGGAAGATTCAAACGTAATCGTTCAAACCATATTCTGTGGAATGCAATGATTTTAAAATTGCATGTACTTTTTGTCGTTTTCGATATAATAACTTTATTATATATCTTTTCACAGTGAACTATATGATTTTCAGCAATATTGTTTAATTTCAGTGAATTTTTATACCTTGGGTATAAATATTATTTCTCTGCGCATAACTTTTTGTTTACGTAAATAATTCCACAGAAGATCGAAATTTTGAGTTATATCTAAAACTAATTCAAAAGTATATTAGATGATCACAAAAGTTTCTTAAAATTTTTCAAGTTATATGATTTATTAACTGGCACGTACTGAATAAGACTGTTTAATGTATTTGAGTGAAGAAATCAAAATAAATTTTTTGCATTTATACTACTATTATATATAAATAACCTAACATTATATATTAATATTTACAATATTTACGATAATACAATAACGATGAAATATTCCTATTTGTAAAATTCGGGAGATTCGCTTGCAAAGAAGATGATGCTCAGCGAGAAACGGAAGAATTTAGGAGAGTACGATATAGTTATTATAAAACAGAAAGATTAAATAACATTCATATGTTCTGTGTGTCAAGTGACTAAGCGGCATTATTTCAGGAATGAAATTGATGTGTGAATGATATAATTATCTCCAAACAGCTATTGTGATTTGTGTATTTATTCAATTAAAAGAATGCATAAAAATAAGAAAACAAAATTTCCAGTTATATCTGAATTTTGAAATAAACATTATACAAAATTTATTCATATTTACCTCATTTTTTGCAAATTATTGAATACAGAATGACACATTTGTCACACATATATTTTTTGGATTTGAAAGAGATCTTTGTAGTCTTGTTTCCTTTGCAATATCTTATTTGACATTTTTTTCTCACACATGGGCCTACATTTAATGACTTTCCTTGTATACCTTATTATTCTCTGTGTTGCATATCTTGTAAATCGCCAGCAAGTTTTTCAACAAATTGAAGTACAAATTCTTTCAAGTGCAAATTTTTCCCGGATTGCTTCTTTATATAAAACCCACGAATTTATTCCGGCTAAATCAAGAATGTTAAAGAAGATCTGCCTAGGCCGTCTTCGAAATTTCGATTTTATGGAGTACTTTCGTGGAACCTGATCCGTCATGTAAAAACCGAATTTATTATAGTATTATTATAGTATTATAGAATCTAATTGTGTCAAAAATTATCACTTTTTTCAATTTTTATAGATTTATATTTTGGGCACAGTAGAAACACATTTTTATTTGGCTTACTCTCGTAAATTCTATGTATACAATGATTCAATTTGTACAGATTTGTTGAGAAATATGGTATACAATTATCCAACTGCTTTACGAATTTTGGTAAAATTCTTTTATTTCCACGAATGGTTCCAACAATAGTGGTTTTTCTATCGAGTAAATTCGCAGCTAGTGATATGCTCATTAATTTAAAAAAAATTACTTCTGCAAAAAAATATGATAATATATTCCAAAAAATCATTCTACGTGTTTTATGAACCGTTGCAGTAGGTAGGTCATTTATTTCTCAGAAAAAAAAAAGAAAAAAGAATAAGAGGGACATAAAAACATTGAATGTAAATAATAATAAAAATCGTATAGTCAAATGGCGAAATAAATGCATAACATTCATAAAGTGGTAAGCCAAGAAGGGACTATAGCACACGAAAACAAAGGAAAAGTTTCGTACTTTTCATCACATATGTAATTTTTTTAGTTTTTGCACTCTGTTGTCATTATTGTTGAAGAGTTAGATCTATATATCGATGGGCGGTCATATGTCGAAATTATATAAGATACTGGAATAATGGCAACTCAAGGATTTCAATTTTTTGGTTGTTCCCATGAAAATTAATTTTTTATTTTGCCTTTTTCCTGAAAACTCTTGGGATAATGCAATGTCTGATGGATTCTGAAGGACTCGTGAGAAAGTTGCACAATAAAAAGCAATTTGTGAATTTAAATTTATAACGATATATCTAATATATCTAAGGTATACGAAGGTTTATTGAGATACGAAGGTTTCGGAATTCACGTTTCGTTATTGTGTATCGTTAAATTCTGCTGGCTACATCCGAGTGAGACATGACTAATTTAGCCAATAAGCCTATCTTTAACTTCAAAGCAGAGGGTTCATTTCGAGGTTGGCTTCTCTTGTGTTACCAGCGAAGACGGTAATAAAATAAGAAAAGTGAAAGAGAATGGGTAGGGTTCAAGGAAGAATATGAAGTTTAGAAAGGGAAGGAATTATGCTTATTGGTCGTCTACGCATCAGGATATTTCGTCCAAAATGGTTAAATAATTTCATGTTGGCTCCTTTGTACTGGCGACCGTAGACACTCATAAGTGAGGAATTGTTAATGTAAGGATCGTTTCATTCGCGTACAGTCATCAACCTAAATGTTCAGACGTAGAACGACTACCGTACGGTTATATAGAAATGAACCTTAAATCATATAAAATATTTTTTTTTATTAATTTCATTTATACTTTTTTATTTATTTTAGAAGAAAGATAAATTTTTTTGAGATATACATTTATTCTCAATAATAAGTTTACACTATTTTAAATTACTATCGAATCATTCCTTCGTCAAAAACGTCTCTCTCTTTCTTTCTCTCTATCTCTCATTCGTTACACACCATCTAACTTTTATTGGTACAGACAGTATTGATATGCGCATTTGGATGCAGGCACGCAACAATTCTTAATACGATAGACCGAGTCAGATTCCTTTTAACAAAAACGGAACTCTTGTAAATTTATTATAATAGCAAACGACTTTTCTTCTAAACTTTATTTATCTACTTTTTTTTGGATATGATCCACAATGATCTCAAGTTCCAATTCTCTACAGTTCCAATTTCTGGATCTGTAACCAGAATATTTATTTCTGTACTTAATTAGATTTTTTCTAGCAATTTTATCGCTACGACATATAAGACAAGAAAAAATGAATGGATCTTAGAATAAGTCGACCGTTATTGTAATAATACGAATATTTTTGTGATATAGCCTAGACGAATGCAAATTCATCGAGTAACGTATCATTCAATGTATTCATGTATGGACGCTGTATGTGGAGAGGATACGGAAAGGGCTACTTATCTCAGAAAATTTTGATAATGCGAGAAAATTTTTTTTACATCATAAAAATATTATTAACTACGAAGTGTCACGTAAACATTTAATTGTTTGATGAAAAAACATAAATAAGTATATAATTAAGATTGAATTTGTCCGAAAATGAGAATAAATATCTGTAAATACAACGGAAAAGTAGAATAATTACTTTATTAAAGATAAATGCTACGTTTTCGTTGTTGGTAGAAGATTTTCTAACGTTTGCCAGCGATCAACGAGATAATATCAAATTATTGAACGATTTCAATATTAGTTAGTAATACTTTCAAACTGATTGTCGATAAATTCTAAAGTAGTTATCATTCGGGAAAATTTCACCGACCACTTCAGAAACATAACCTCATTGGATAACATTAACTTACTCAATATTATTCATATTAGTTAACTTACTCAATGTTGTTCAAATTAGAGAAAATCTTTATCCATTGACCATTTATTATATAAAATCGTATGAAATAATGAGATCCTTTTGTAGTTTTTGTACAATGCTTATTTTATACGGTTAATAATTTATATCTGATAGAGATTACCTACAATTATCCACAGGATTCGTTATTTTTATATATTAATTGTCTATATATTATACTTATATAAATTAAACATTAGACGTCTCGCCAGCTTTAACATAACGTTCATTTTTATCAGAATTTCTTTTATTGCTACTGGTCATATTTTAATGATAAATCCTTTTAACAAAATAATAATTATTACCTTCATTTCTACCATTGCGAATTTTTTATCTAAGAATGTAAAATCAATAGTAAATGCATTTTCTAGAATTTATGGATTACAATTTAAATATTATATAAAATCAAACGTAAGGAATAAATGTAGCCATAAGATTGAATGTCAGTTTACGTGCAGAGATTAAGCGAAAACCTTACGCCGGACATAGATCGTTGATCTATGCTGCAAAAAACGTACAGATGTATAGCAAAAAGAGACATTGTGAGAGTGAAAGAGCGAAAAAAATGATTATCTATATATAACACTAGGCATGATAACAGGGAGTAGAACATGTAGATAATGTATAATTAACGAGTGAATTTTATTCTTCTTAATATTGTTAAATACGATGAAAAGGCATTACTTGTATAGTTTCTATTTAATTATTATAATATGTCTTTCATTAAATGCCTAAAGAAAAGATTAGTTTAACAAAATGTTCATTTTAGGATTTAAAAAATCTCATCATCTATTTATTCTTTATTTTCTAAAGGCTCTTTAGCGGGATCATTTGGAAACAATCTCGTGAGTAATGTATTCCTGTAAGAATTTACACAACTCCATACAAATCTAATACTTTAACTGATATTTATGAATAATGTTAACAAATTCCTGCTAAGAGTGTGTGAAGAGGCCGTCGGAGGAGAGAGGGAAATAATCAATACAAGCTTATATAGACGCAACGTAGAGACAGCTTTTTTCGCTTGATTTGTAGTCCATATTTTAACCTATCGCTGAAATTACACACGTTACGAGTGAAATGTAATGAATAGCGTAATTGTTTGATGGATAAGACTATATTTAAGATTGAATCAAAAACTGAAATTTATGAATTCACTCTTCACTTGATCACTTTCCCGTCACGTGCGTTGAATAATATCACTCGATTCGTCTGGTTGAACGGTCTATGAATAATTACCTTATTTCATACTAGAAGTATTTTACCATTATATTTTATAATATGTAGGTGGGAATTTTTAAACAAAATAGATCATTTACCTCACCTAGCTTCATCGCATGATAAGACTACATGTGATAGTCGAGTAGTCTGATTTATGAGAGAGAGAGAAAGAGAGAGAGAGAGAGAGAGAGAGAGAGAGAGAGAGAGAGAGAGAATGTATTAAAATATTAATTTATTAGAATTTCGAAATAAGCAAGAATGACCTTCGAGGGATCTATTAATTATTTATTCATTATATCAAATTACATGAAATAATTAATGAACGATTTTTGTACAGTTTTTATTTTATACAGATAATAATTTGTTTCTGTTACATATTCTATACTATATTTCAGAGAATTCGTTATGTATATATATTAATTATGTTTGTATTCTATATATATTATATGTTTTAATTAATTTCTTCTTTCAAATTTTGATCTTATTGGTTTTGCCGGTTTTAAAGTGAGAATTATCTTTAAATCTGTTTCTGCAGTTCCTATTGGATCATTTATTTTAATTAGAAATCTTCTTATTAGTGTAGCAATGATTATTGTCATGTTTAGCATAGCAAAATTTTGACCTACAAAAATAAAATCAATTGTAAATGCATTTTAATTTAGAATTTTCTGGAATATATAATAAAATAATCTATAGGAGTATGTAATTACCTATGCAATTCCTTCAACCGTACCTAAATGGAAAGAAATATGTAGAACAATTCCTTTCCGGTAGGAACCTATCGGCATCGAATACTAATGGACGCGGCCAATATTTTGCGCTTCTATGAAGTTTATAAATGAGAAACACTGCTGAAGTAACTTTCGGTATAGTCCAAACTTCTCTCACTTAATACAATTAATAAAAAATATTATTACTATGTAATATATTTATATTATTAATGATAAAAAACATAAAACAAGTCATTTTGTATGCAGAGATACCTTCCATATCTTGCGTCACTCTCCGGGCGATGACTAGAATTGCGAAGACATAACGTTTCCTGGATCATACGTTGCAAAAGTTTCATACTTTTAATATCATTATATGTTATTGGAACACGTTTCGGATGGTCCGCGCAGTAAATTTGATTTATTTCCTCATATACTTTGTCCTTTGTAATTGAAGATTTGAAAGACATGATAAGAAGTTAATATGAATATAATTTACGTCGGATACGTAATGATAAATTATTAAGGAAATGTATATATACGTATGTATACTTACTTGTATTTCCGGGAATGTTGCAAGCATTAAAAGTACAAAGCTAATGGCTGTGGCTGAAGTTTCGCTTCCCTGAAAGTAATATACAGTTTTAATTGTCATTAATAAAAAAAAATTTTGTTGCAATTAAAAGTAATAAATATGATTTACAGCTATAATTATTGTATTCCTTTCATCGCGGATATCTTGCTCCGAATATTTTCCCCTTTCGTGCGATAATTCAAATAAAAAATCTAGAAGTGTCCTTAACTTTGGTTTTTGAAAAATGAACAAGAATCTCATTAATATTATTAATAAATGAAAAGATTGAAAACTAAATTTTATTAAACGTATATTTCATATTTTTACCTAAATTTTACTCTGTCAATTCCTGATTAATTTTACTTTTCAATATAAATTACTTTTTTTCTTTGATTATCTTTAGGAAGAAAAAACAACAACATAATATAATAAAAAATATAATATTAAAATTTTGAAATTTTGAAAAGTAAGAATACAATTTAAAAAATGTTTCTTCTAATTATACTTTATTTGTAAAGTTATTCAGATAAGACAAACAGGCCTGATATTTCTTTTTTATAACAATGTTATACAAAATTATGTTGGGAAGTAACCATAATTTGAAGATCCTCTGTGCAGCTATATCCATTCCACTGAAAAACAGACGAAAAACATACCATACATTACAAAAATAAAAGTTTCATTATTATTACCATTCTATTAATTTAGCTAATTTGCAATCCGAATTTGTCAGCGAATTTTTTTCTTACCCAGCATGCCGTCTTCCAATATAAAGTTTAACTAAATTATAATAAACTTTAAACAAAAATGTCAATTTTACACACGTATAAAAATTTCTAAATTCTATTACATATTATATCCAATGTACAGCGAAAAATATAATGGAAAACGTCTAATTCTTCTTCAACTGAAGTTTCCAATTTTTTCATTAAAACGATAGAATAATTAATGAATACATCCATATGCGATTTTGTATGTTTTAAAAGAAAGACGTCATTTAAAATTTTTCGATGACGATTCCATAATGATGCTTAAAATTGAAAGGAAAGCAATACTTTACCTTACATACTTTACTTATTTTATTCGTCTAGACGTACATATAATACATTTATTTGTATGTGCATATAAAGGAGCAAAAATTTTTACTATTCAATTTTTTAAAATTTAATATTTTATATTTATATATATATATATTTATATATATATATATTTATATATATATATATTTATATATATATATATATTTATATATATATATATATTTATATATATATATATTTATATATATATATATATATATATATATATATATATATGTATTAGTAAACAATGTAGAAAATATACTTCACCTGGAGCAGTTAACAAACCATTGCCCACAAAAGATTTAAATTTTTCATATTCCTCGTTCTTATCAGTAATATTTGGACTATTGAGTACAGTTATTCGATAAAAAATAAAAATATAAAATAAAAAGATTATATAATTATTAAAAATTATTAAAATATCGTTAATATATCTTACTTTGATATATTCGGATTTGTCTACGATTACAAATAATTTCGTTCTTGGCCATGTGCACCACTTGATGACGAGCGGAATCTACCGCCAGCAAGACCTGAAGAATCTAAGGGATCACAACATGTTCCAAGCAGAAAGACCTAGTCTTCTAAATACTATAGCGAGAGGAGAAACTGGACACCATGTTCCACCAAACACCATCTCATTCTACAATCTACTAGGAGAAGGTGATCTCACTAATATAACCGAGAACACCCTCTCGAAATTGTGGCAAGGATTTTTCGTGTTCCGATCAGCGAGTGATGGTGTCATTGGACTATTTATAATAATAAAGGGCATTAAAATTTGTGTTGATCCGGTTATCTGAGGATACGTGCTCCACTCAGTGTATGGTTGGAATTTACACCTGCTAAGTCCAATCTGGAGTTCATTGATACATCAGTTTTACACTTAGGACGACAACGACTATCAAGGAGCCACGAGGACAAGGTCAGGGATGACAACGAAACCAGTGTAAGTGTCGAATATGAACAACCAATGCTAGCAGAAGGAATCGATGAGACTCCGATCCCCACCGCAAAGATATCGGTAAAATAACCTATCCTTGAGAAAATAATTGCAGCACTCGGAACTAAGTTACCGGAACACGCGAACTCGAAGCGGTTTACTTAAGAGGGGAGGTGTCATGTCTTCGTGTGTAGGTCAAACAGAAATTATGAAAGGCACTTTCACAGTTTCAAGAGAAACCCTTATCCGCAGTCGTCTAGATAAATTCATCGCAGTCGTTATCAACATTTCGTTGTAGTCAGTCGTTATGATCACTTCGTTGCAGTTAGTTGCTAAGCACAGTTCTTTACAATTAGCAGTTAAGATACTTAAGATTTATAATCTTGTTATTCATTGTAAATTTCCATCACCGATTTTATACCAAAAAAATCAATTCGAAAAAGAGAAGAGAAGGATATAGAAGATAATACCAAGCATCGCTTCGCCCTATTATTCCACAGTTATCGCTAACAAGGGGGAACCAATTCAAGGGTCAGTAGTAGGAACAAACGAAAAAAATATAAACGCAAGGTATGATATTCGGAGCCTCTCTCATCAATTCATCGAACAACTAAGTTAAAGTAAATCTTTCATGGCGTAGTTTGACTGCCCAATTGTGAAGGAAGAAGAGGAAAATAGATTCTCGCTCCCGTGTAAGATTCCGAATGGATTGACCGAAAAATTGCCGCATGATTAGATTGGTGTAATTGGTAGACTGCAGGCACTTTGGTTACTCTACAGCCATTCAAGACCCAACTGTTGACGTCTAAATATAAATAAGCAGCATTACCTGATATCGATAAAACAGAAGTCTACCCTAACTACGGTTGTTGAAAATACTATATCTAGTAAAGTATAGTCAATTACTTGAATTGAAATCTTGATAACATATCCGTCAGATATACGCCTGACGATATACAAAAAGAAATATCTACCTGCGGTCGGTAAAATTTTCAGTGATGATATTTTATTTACAGTTTCACTAAAAAATTAAAAATATTTCGATTAATCTGATATTATACTTTTCTTTATTATCTCGGTTATTTGTAATTAAAATAGAAAGGTACCATTCATCGTCGTGGAATAATTCAAATATTATAATAAATCAGGTTGTTAATTCTGAAAGTGGCCTAACTCTATTCTTGATAAGAAAACGCATATTATTCACTTAATAATTGCCACTATTTTAATAGGAACTATAAATTTAACTTCCTTAGATACACTTAAGCAATATGACTCATTAGTATCCTATACGTATATTTTTAAATTCATTGAAACGCAAACCCTTAAATATCTTGATTTGAAGATAAATGGACTTAGGCCACTTTCAAAATAAACGGCTCAGTTATTACTTTCCATTTTCTTAAATATTACATATATTTAACCCAATTTTTTGTGGAAATTTTTTCGTCAGTTCTTCCATTCCGTTTTAATTATACGATTATCCACGCTCCTTTCTTCAAATAATTCAATGTTTAAATGATACTTTGACTCCCCTAATCGTTAACAGTTTCAAGAATCAATGAAAAAATGATGATTAATGTGAATCGTAGAAGGATAAAGAGAACGAGACAACTTTGACGACAAGAAATGATTCGATACTATCTAAAAACAGAACAAATCTATAACTGAGAAGAAATGAATGTCATTCAAGAAATAATAAAATCTTATTTCCACATATCTATTATTACTATCTCAATAAAATTTATCTGATTTAATAATAATTAAAAAAATAGTTTATGAACTTTTCCATCTGTTTCGAATGAACAAAGTTCAATTTTAAAAGATGAGATTGAGTTCTATATAGGAGAACGGTAATTATTCAATTTCGCACAGTTTACATACAATCGAATTTAACCATTTCGAGCGGTATAATCTGATAAACTACGATCAATCAGCATCATTCCTTTCCTTTCCGTGCACGTTCTTATCATCTTTATGGATAGTTCGAGAAAAACTGCCATTTTAATCAATTTGCAAATTTGAAGTTAATACTAATAATATAACCCATTTTTACTAGGATAATTACCGATACACAATAACGAAAAGTGAATATCGAAATTTTTTATCATAATACTTAAATTACATCCTTACACATTTAAATTGACTTAATGCTTTTTATAGCGTATCTTCCTGACGAGTTTTCCTGGATCCATAGAAGACATTGCGTTATTCCATTCATTTCCGGTAACGCGGTAATGTAAATAATAATTTTGCATGAAAAACAGACGAATTCCGAGCCAAGCGCCTAGTGTAATGTCATTGCAAACAATGAGTCGATGATATTTGTCTCAAATTTTTTAATGATTTATGCCATCATGAGAACAGGCATAATTCTTGACCAATTTTGCCGATCATGTTCTCAATTTCACAACGAGTTTACTGCATATCTTTTCCGAATTTTGGAAAGAACTTTTCGTTTATGCATAAATTATTCTCGAATAGAAATAATAAACTTTACACAATTCTTTTCGAAGATAATTTTTCGAAAATTCAATACATTGGATTAAATCTTCGTCCTTAAAATGACACTTTTTTTTAATAGTTCAAGAATTACTTCTGTCTTCATCGACGGCGTAAATGCCGTTTTCGACATTTTTCGGAGAAAAAATTTATTGCTGTGATGTTTGTAGTTCTTCATTATATTTATAGATTAAAAATATAGAGATTATGTAAGCAATGTGTAGCACATTTGTTAGCATTTAGATTAGTAATACAGGAAATCCTACGTTCGATTCTAACGAAACTAATGAAATAATTTACTCTCCCCTTCTCCTTATTTGATAATTTAGTAAGGTGTTACTATTCAATCTCTTATGTACAGTTCTTCCACTAATAACTGACGAGAATTTCGCGGTGATCCTTGATACAGCAACAGTATAATTTTGTGGGATTAGATATGAATATAAAGTATGTACATTTGTCGATTACTTTTTCAGAATTAATGAACATATATGTCATATATTAGTGAACGTATTCATTATATATTATTTTTAATAAGGATCAAAACTCAAGATCTTTTCCAGATTATCTGCGAGATTTTTCTCCCATGGAGAACTACAAAAGGATCTGATTACTTTATAAGATTCTATATAATAAATGATCAACGGATAAAGACATTGAAGTTCATACTTATTTCTAAATTCTTATAAATTAATTTTCTTAAAGATAAGTAAAACATTGGAAATGCGCTGTTCTGGATTTTCTAGTACTTACTCAATTTTTAATATCAATTAAACTTTTGTCTTCATTCACACAATTAAAGCAGAAGTATATATGAAAACAAAAAGCGTATAAACATTGGATTTATAACATATTCCTCATTCCAATGAAGAATTAATTAACAACCGGTTTATTACGCAATGTTCGGTAATCGCATTTCATGTATTAATAAGAAGTGGGGTCAGAATCAAATTTTGGTTACATCACCGATCTTTCTAGACTGTTCTTGTCCAATCAAAAGAGAAATGCCAGATGTAAGCGGTAATCACATGAGCAAAGTCAGATTTATGCTTTCTTTAAATACTACTCGCATTTCTATCCCATCCTCAGTGTCTATAAGGACAGAGGTGTAGTAAGAGTCGTTGCGCGGTGCAATCAAATTATCCGTAAATCTCAACAGTTCTTATTAGGGATATAAGATTATTTCCATTATATTTAAGTTGTTTATATATATTCCTATTGATAAAATTCATCATGTATTTCACCGTAATATTAATTATTATTCTAACAATTTTATTTGGACTACACTATGGAATAGAAGAATACTTTTTAAATAAATTACATATGTTTAATATTATCAACGGCATTCCTGGACCAAAAGCATTTCCTATAATTGGAAATGCTCATCTGTTTATTGGCGACACAACAGGTACATTTATATCATAAATTTTTTATATTTAAATATTTCATACAATAATTATTTATAATCAATATTCTAGCTCTATTCAAACAAATACTAAATCTTGGTCAAAATTATCAATTATTGTGGCGTGTATGGATAGGCGCGAAATTATTAGTAGTAATGGAGGATCCTGAATATATCAAGGTAAGATCTGTTAGTGTTATTTTAATAATTCTTAATAATTTCATAATCTTTTCATTTTGTATTTTTTTTTCGGAAGACTGTACTCAATAGTCCAAATATTACTGATAAGAGCGAGGAATATGAAAAATTTAAATCTGTTGTGGGCAATGGATTGTTAACTGCTACAGGTGAAGTATATATCTTCCACATTGTTTACTAATACAAAAATAATTATATTAAGTATGTATTATCTAATATATTCTTTTTTGTACGATTTAATCTTATGAAATCGAATAGTAAAAAATTTTTGCTTCTTTACTTACACATAGAAATGAAAGTATTATATGAATATGCACAAGATCTTTTCTCTTTTACTCTTTTATTATAAACATGTACGTATAGACGAACAAATTAAATAAAATATGTAATTTAGTAAAGTAATATATAATATAGTTAAAGTAATATGTTTATAAAATTATAATTATTTCGATTAATCTGAAATTATACTTTTCTTTATTATCTCGGGTATTTGTAATTAAAATGGAAAGTTAGCATTCATCGTTATGGTATTATTACTTTCCATTTTCTTAAATATTACATATATTTAACCCAATTTTTTGTGGAAATATTTTCGTCAGTTTTTCCATTCCTTTTCAATTATACAATTGTCCAATTATCATTATTCTTCAAATAATTCAATGTTTAAATGACACTTTGACTCCCCAAAACATTAACAGTTTCAAGAATCAATGACAAAATTAGACGTTTCGATACTTCCGTTACATTTAGCGCAGATAAATAAGCTCATACAATAATACCTTACTTAATGCTTTTCTATTTATTAAGATCGTATTATAAAAAAATTTCTAATTACGTTAACAACTCTTCAATTCGAACGTCCGATCATTCTTCATCGTCTCGTAAATCATACTAACTGGATTTTTAGAAAAATTAAATTTAAAAAACGAATAATATATCAATCCTGACCACATCTTGTAAAACTGCTTCTACTTTATAGATTATATTAATGCACTCATTATAGTCATATAGAAAAAAAAGTAGACGAAGAACATGCAAAGTAAATGACAAGAAAATAAATTTTGCAAAAGTTGCAAAATATTGTCGAAAGAAATCTGATTCGGTCGCCCGTATTTATGAATATTCAATAATGCGCGCCTGCATGCGTTCTCTTTGTATGATTAATGTGAAATGTAGAGGGAGAAAGAGACAACTTTGACGACAGTAAAAGATTCGATACTATCTAAAAGTAGAATAAAGTGATAACTGAGAAGAAATGAATATCATTCAAGAAATAATAAAGTCTTATTTCCACATATCTATTATTACTATCTCAATAAAATTTATCTCGTATAAAAATTATTAAAAAAATAGTTTATGAACATTTTCGTCTGATTTGAATGACCAAAGTTCAATTTTAAAAGACGAGATTGATTTCTATACAACAATATATATATATATATATATATATATATATATATATATATATATATATTATAAATTAAAAATAAAACTAATGATATATTCTTTGTTGATATAGTTATTTAAATCTTTTCATCTATAAGATGGAGTTATAGTTTAAACTATAAGGTGTGCCAAATTATTTTTAAGATGAAAACAGATATTTTTTATAAATAAAGCTTCTGCTTTTCTGTCTTCAAACTCTCTCTCTCTCTCCTATACCAATGCCAGAATCATTGAATGATTTTTATTTGAACGTTTCAGAATTATCTATTACTAAATCTTACTATTTTTTTTAATACTATTGACTAGTTTTTCTCTTGACACCAAATGTATTATACTGTTATAAAACTGTACAGTTTTTTACACACGTTAGCTATTTAAAAAGTAATTTTAATATAATTACAAAATGTGAAAAACAGATAAGTACACTTTATCATTCTTCTTTATCTTACAAAAATGAATTCCAACAATGATTTCAATCTATGGAATGAGGAGAGTGTTATCAACTTAAAGGAGTTTTTCAAATTATTCTCGACTATTTCATATGTATATTTTGGATGATATAGTTTTCATATTATATATTAACAAATATAAATAACAAGTAATAAAGAAGTAGAAATCAGAAATATAAAGAATTAGAAATAGTCTGATTTTGATTATTTTATTTCTCAGAAATTATTTACGGGGCTTTTCCACGTCCAAAGCCACCACGGAACTCTAAGTCACCTGTACCTGCACCAACATCGGCTTATTCGAGAACACGAGGAAAAGATGGAAAAATTCACTTCTTGAAGCCTCGCTAGTCCCGGTTCGCAGGGGTATGATTTTTTTCTTTAATTATTGCTAATACTGATTGGCCACGCCATTAAAAGCGATGCGTTCGTCATGTTTCTTTTGTCTACTTTACGGCAATTTTGATTGGTTATATTAATCATTGTTTTCCAAGCGATCGACCAATATGGCAATAAACAAAAATTTAAAGTATATTTTTATATTTTGCATTCGAATACAATGATTTAAATTTATTATCAGGTAAGATTGTCTCGTACATATATTACAATATGTTATAAAAGAAATATTACAGTACTTCTTAATCCATCGCACTATTATTTTATATGCATTTATATTATATACTACTCTATATCTATTAATATTTATTACTACCATTATTCATAGCAAAACATGTTTCAAATAAAAGATAAGTGGCTACTTCGAGAATGGCATATTTAGATATAATTATTTGTTTATTGTAATTTTAATATCATTTCACATGATATTAAAATTAATTTCATGGGAAAATTAATTTTACTTTTTGAAGTGAAATTTCTTAGGGCACTTTAGTGCAAGTTGATTAAGTAGTAATTAGAGTGAAACGAAAACTGAACCAAGGTGAGAGGTCCTACTCTTCAGTATAGTAATGTAATGTTCTGGTAAAAACTTCTAAGATTGCTAAGGACTACAAAATTTCAAACGCAATATTCGTAATACATACACATATTTCTCTTTTTCGTACTAGGCTGCTAATCACTTTTCGCCCAAAGAGTGGAGCGGCAGATATAGGTAAAATATGAACCACAGGGAACAGTTTCTCCAACATACGCCTATCGTATCGATAATGTAAAAATTTTTGTAAGTTGTAATTATTTCGCGCGACATAACAATCAGTTTTGTGTAAGTTAGAATAAATAGTTTAGTAGACTTTAACTCACTTTTCAGTCTCTCATATGTATGAGATTATGATGCTAGAATGCGTCTCCCAGTAATCTGTGCAAGATAGAACATCGGTACAGGTATGTTTTACAACAAATACGGAGAATAATACATGTTATTACTGTATATAATAATTAGTATATAAATTCGTGATAAAAGCAAGATTTTATAGAGTGTTTTGTTAAAAATAATTAGAGAATAACACCTCAAATATAATATGGAAATGCTCGTATTTTGATCCTTATACAACTATATAATATGGCTTAGCAACTATATATTATAAAACTATATAATTAGTATATGTTCACTAATTATTATTCCTTTTAAATATTCAAAAAGGGTTAAACATATCTATCGATGGGCGGTCATGTGCCAAAATTATCGAGAATGAGATATAATGAGAGTTAGCGCGTAAAACGACCACGTAAAATGACACATTTCTACTTCTGTTGTTATCGTAAATTACCGTCATCATATGTGTCATGATGTATTTAATGTAGGTATATTCTTCTATTTATTATATATTTTTTTTTATTATTATTATAGTAATAGTAGTAGTAATTGAAATAATATAAAATGAATTCCCGCAGAGGAAACCATAACGAAATAACGCTGGAAGAAAATGTCGCAGATAACGTGGAACAGAATTTGTGTTTTGATCTTCATTAAAAATAATATATAATATATACGTTTACTAATATATGATATATACGTTCATTAATTTTGAAAAAATAATCGACAAATGTATATACTTTATATCCATATCTAATTGAATAAACTTATAGTGCTGCTGTATCACAGATCGCCGCGAAACTCTCGTCAGCCATTAGTGGAATAAATAGATATAAGAGATTGAACAGTTATACTTTACTACATTATCAAATAAGAAAAATAAGATAAGGAGTCCAACGAAACTAATGAAGTAAATTAGTTCATTAGTTTCGTTAGACTCGAACGTAAGATACTCTTGAAATACTAATCTAAATGCGAGCAAATGTGCTACACATTGCTTACAAAATCTCTATCTTTTTAATCAATAAAAATAATGGAGAACTACAACCATCACAGTAATACATTTTTTCTTCGAAAAATGTCGAAAACAGCATTTACGCCGTCAATGAAGACAAAAGTAATTCTTGAACTATTTAAAAAAGGTGTCATTTTAAAGACGAAGATTTAATCTAATGTATTGAATTTTCAAAAAATTATCTTCGAAAAAAATCGTGTAGAGTATGTTAATTTTATTCGAGGATAATTTATGGATAAATGAAAAGCTCTTTCAAAAATTCTAAAATGATATGCAGTAGATAGGTTTTTAAAATGAGAACATGATCATTAAAAGTGTTCAAAAATTATGCCTATTCTCATGATGACCTAAATCATCAAGAAAGCCGGGATAATGAATACGAGTGAAATAAAGTATCGAAATAGACATGACCGTTACTAGGCCGTTACTACGTAAAATATAAATACAACCATTAATAGTATATTGTTTACGAAGCCATTTATTGGAGCAAAGACGAAAAGAGACACATATTACGTCGTATCATACTGCAAGTATTTGGTTTATGTCAAGTGAAAACTTGTTGCGTCTTACAATCCTAATTATGGGAGCGTGTTACGTTGCATTTCTCGTACCGCAGCCCGTGATAACGGTCGAATTGCATTGGGGATAACATCATCAATGTTATAAACCCACTGGTCGCCATGAAAAATGGCAACTCGGAATTTATCAACTTTCGAAACAACTGGGATAATGTAATGTTTTTGATGGATCCTGAAAAATTCATGAGGATGATGCGTGATAAAAGGCACCATGTAAATTTAAATTTATAACAATATATCTGAAGTATTGAGATGCAAAGGTTTCAGTTGACTTACTGTTTTTAGCTTCAAATGTAGAGGTTGATTACTACGATGGTTCATATTGTCAAGAATGTCTCTCTCTTTCTCTATCATTTCCCCTCGCCTTCTAACTTTTATTGATACAGACAGTATATACACGCGCGTATGCATGCAGGCATGCAGTAATTGTAAATATGACGAACCGAGTCGGAATCCATTCGATAAAATTGTGAAACATTGTCAAAATTTATTGTAAAAACAACAAACTTTATTGCTGGTTATTGTTCCCTTACTTTTTTTTTTTAGATATGATTCATGTCTTGAACTGTTAGTTACTGGAACTGTGGTCAAAATTTTTTTCTTTTCTTTAAAAGATTGTTTTTCTAAGAATCTCGACGACACGAATAGTAAGACGATGAAAGATAAATGAATATTCGAATTTGAGGGCCATTATTGTAATAATACGAATAATCTTGTGATACACTCTAGACGAATGCAAAAGCATTGTGTAATGCATCATTGTATGTGCTTACGTATGGACACTATAAGTGGTAAAGATATCGAAATATTTAGTTATCCTTAGTTATATTAATATATAAAATATTAATATTGTGAAGAAATATTATACATAAACATTTAAGTGTTTGATAAATGAACATGAATAAGTTTATTATTAAAACTAATTGAAAGAACGGACGAGAAAATTTTGTCCAAAAATTCGATTAAATATATGTAATCACAAAAGGAATGAAAAATAATTATTTTATTTCGATAAATGATACCTTTTCTTTGTTAGTGGAAGTTTCTTTAATGTTTGCCAGGGATCCATCAGATAATTATGAAATGTGTAATCTCACAATCGAGATTGTTGTCGAACGATTTCTTGTCAATATTAATTAATAATACTTTCAAACTGATCAGAAACGAACGTTGAAATAAATTTCATTTTTGTGAAAAATTCTAAACTTTAATAAATTTAAAGTTATTATACTGGAATATTCTTTGGATATTATTGATTTACTCGATATAGTTCAAAGTAGAGGAGATCTGTACAATTAATAATTAATTTTCCTTAATGAACTATTTAATCAATAATTGCATGATTTACTACTCTCTATTAATAACATGTGGACATTATTTACTTATTTTATATACTTATTAAAAAGGACTGTTCTAGATGAACATAATTATATCTGCTTTACGTGATATCGATGAAACAGCATTTCAACCTACCGATCATTGGTGAATGTACGTTTGTACAAAAATGTGAATTTTAACATGAATTAAAATCTTCGTAATATATCTGTCAATTATATACGCCTATCGAAATATAAATATATATATATATATATATATAATATATCATATATATATTATATAATATTATTATACATATCTAAAATTTCTGAAACTATTTTAAAAGTCATTTAGCTTTGTCTTCTATATTATCAATAAACACTCGATTGGAGAGAGTACATTTGCACGACATTATGATCTTGTGAACCTAACGTAAAGCATCAAAAAGTGATGATTTGACATAGTATTTGACTATCTATTATTATTTTCAATTATTTTTCGATTAATATACTATTATTATTTTATATATAATGTGTTTTAAATGCTAGTGTTAACAAAGTGAATAAAATGAAAAAAACTAACAATATTATGTAGTGAGATTTACATTTGAAGTTTTGTCTATTTATGTACCCATTTTTTTGCCTCGTTTCATCTACACTTTTATATTTTAGTTTTTACTTTATCATTCGTATATTTATCCCTAGAATACCAAAACATTCGAAGAATATCAAATTATTAGACAAAATAAATAATATTGACGAAGTGTGTTCGCAAGATGATCAGAAGTTTTCTGATATCGAAAATAACAATGATCTGTTTGACATATTTAAATAATTATGATCTATTTGAAAACTCGTGAGGAAGATAAAAATCATTAAGGCAAATTAAATCTCTAAGGATGTAATTAAAGTATAATGATAAAAAATTGCTACATTCACGTTTCGTAATTGTGTATCGGTAATTATCTAAGTAAAACTCGATTATCTTATTATTTTTAGCATTAAATGTGTAAACTGACTGTGTAAAATGGCGGTTTTTCTCGAACTGTCCATGAAGATGATAAGAAAGTGCACGGAAAGGAAAAGAATGATGCTGATTGATCGTGATGTATCAGATTATACTGCTCGAAGTGGTTAAATTCGATTGTATGTAAACTGTGCGAAACTGAATAACAACCGTACTACTATATAGAAATCAATCTCATCTTTTAAAATTGAACTTTGTTCATTCAAATCAGATGGAAACGTTCATGTACTATTTTTTTAATTATTATTAGATCAGATAAATTTTGTTGAGGTAGTAATAATAGATATGTGGAAATAAGATTTTATTATTTCTTGAATGACATTCATTTCTTCTACGTTATCGGTTAATTCTATTTTTGGATAGTATCGAATCATTTCTTGTCGTCAAGGTTGTCTCTTTCTCTTTCTCCTTCTATATTTCACATTTATCATGTAAAAAGAACGCATGCAGGCCCGCATTATTGAATATTCATAAATACGAGCGACAAGTCAGATTTCTTTCAATAATATTTTGCAACTTTTGCAAAATTTATTTTCTTGTTTTTTATTTTGCATGTCCGTCGTTTCCTTTTTTTCTATATGACCATAACGGGTGCATTACATAATCAATAGAGTAGAGGCAATTTTCCGAATTCCTGTGACCAGGATTCTTATATTAACCGTTTTTCAATTTTTTTTTTCTAAAAGTCCAGTAGATTTTTTTTTGCGAAACGAATAATCGGACGATCAAATTGGAGTGTTGTTAGTATAATATTAGAAATTTTTTTATAATACTTTCTAGGTGAATAAGCATTGAGTAAGGTATTATTATATGAACTTACATATCTGCGCTGTAAGTGATGAAAGTATCGGGACGGCTAATTTTTTCTTGATACATTAAAAAAATGTCTTTACATCGCAGAAAATTTGTTAATTATTAGGGTAGTCAAATTGCCATATAAACATTGAATTATTTGAAGAAAGAAATAAGTATAAGAGACTAATTAAAACGAAATGAAAAAATTGTCGTGAAAATTTCTACAAAACATCGCATTAAATATGTGTAATATTTGAGAAAATAGAAAGTAATTATTCCATAACGATGAATGCTACGTTTCCATTTTAATTACAAATAATCGAGATAATAAAGAAAATTGTAATCTCAGATTACACTTTTACTGAGATAAACGAGATTGTTAACCATCGATTTTCGATCGCTATTAGAAAACTATTCTTCCTAACTGATGCCAATGAACGTCGAAATAATTTTGATTCTTTAGGAAAACTGTAAATTATATAACATTACTGAAAATTTTATCGACCGCAGATAGATAATTTCTGTTTGTGTATCGACAAACGTAAATTCGACAAATATATTACCAAAATTTCAATTCAAGGAATTGATTATATTTTTCCAAATTTAGTATTTTCAACAACCGTTAATAGGATAGACTTCTATTGTATCGATGACAGGCAATGAAACTTTTTTATATTAATGTACCGTTAAATTTATGAACGTGAATAGAAAATTACGATAGATTAATTACGATCTTCACGAATATCCAAAGTGAATTAATATCAAAGTTTCAATTGCTCTATGGTAAAGAAAGCTATTACGAACGGAATTTATGTGTGCAAGCTATCAATATTTATAGTACTCCATTTAGTATCGGAGATGTATATTTACGCGTACACAATACAACTAAAATGTTATGAAAAAATATAGGCTGGAAAAAAAATTGCGAAATCGTAAACAATATTTCATATTAGTGTCGAAAAGTATTACGCAGAACTATATTTCTATTTGCATGATTTTCATATGTTTCATATCAGAATTGATTTAAAATAATGATGCACTTATTAAATTCTGTTATTAGATATTATAATAGAATCGCTCATTATATTAAAAGTATTTTTTAAGTGCGAATACTCAATGACAAAACCGTGATGATGACCGATGCATTAGGCTTGTGACAAATGTATAATTTATAACATATTTTCACAGTTATAGTCAATTATCAGGAATGTGTGTTTCAGTAAATGAAAATATTTAATTTGTTGCTATGTGTGTGAGTGCGAAAGAGTGACAGAATTAAGATGAAATAAAATAAGAGAAAATGGAAGAAAGGACATTTTCATATGATTCGTATATCAATATAATGGTAATTAAATGTGCTATCATTGACAACTGCCGCAGATTATATCAAATAGTTTTTCTTTTCGTGCATGTCCGATATGGCTGTTACATGTGTTAATTTAACCATTATCTTTATAACGAATGCTTGATGTTCTTTGCTTTTCTTTTTTTCTCTTTGCTTCCCTGCGATGAAGGGGTTATTGTGAATGTACACTTGTAGTTGAATGTAGAGCTTTTATGGTAAATATAACAATACATATCGATTAATTTAAAATGATATAAATAATAAATACGATATGTTATATATAGCAATCATATATGTAGATTGTAACATATAACGATAATCACTTCTTTGGAATATCTTCAGTAAGAAGAAAATTATTATATACCCATAATTCTTCCAACGAGATCGGTCGTCAAACAAAATAAACAGTCGCGTGCTAAGCTGATAATGAATTACTTCACTACCAAATCGGAAACCATAATCAATTGCTGTAATCAGAAGTGAAATTATATAAATCTATGTTAAAGTCTGCTTCGACATTGGCCCAGAGTGTTAGGCTATCTGAAATATGTGAATTCACGCTTGATCCGATCGCTTCCTCGTCGCATTCGTTTTTTAACATCTCTCAGTTCGTCTGCTAGAACGGATGATATATAATAATCTTATTTTTCATCAAAAGTATTTTGTCAGCATGAATATTGATGTATATCGACCTATACAATTACATTATATTACTTGCAAATGGGATTATTTAAACGAGATACATTAGTTATCTTGTCTGTAAACTCTGATTTTCGAAAGAGAGAGAATCAGAAAGAATGCAAACATTTATAATGATGTCATTTCTTCGTACCGTGGACATACGTGCTAGGCTCGCAATTAAAGGTTTCGGAAAGTTGAGAAAAATCAATTGTAAATGCATTTTATTTTGGAATTTTCTGGAATATATTTTCAAATAATCTATAGTAGTATGTAATTACATATGCAATTTCTTCAACCGTAACTAAATGGAAAGAAATACGTAGAACAATTCTTTCCCGGTAGGACCTATCGAATACTAATGGCCATGGCCAATATTTTGCGCTTCTATGTAGTTTATAGATGAAAAATACTGGTGAACACCCTTTCGGTTTAGTTCAATTTCTAGTAATTTAATATAATTAATAAATAAATTTTACTACTATATAGTATATTCATAATATTATTAATGAAATATAAAACATAAAAGTTCCAAAAGTTTTTTTTTCTAATTATTTTTAATAATATTATATATTTTTCTTCCAAAATACTTTTAATACCATTCTATGTCAATGAAACGTTTGATTTAGTTCCCCATATACTTTGTCCTTTGTGATCGATGAAAGACATGATAAGAAGTTTATATGAATATAATTTTCGTCGGATACATAATGACAAATTATTAAGAAAATATATTCTACACGTATTTGAATATTCAGAAATGTAGCAAGCATTAAAAGTACAAAGCTAATAGTTGTGGCTGAAGTTTCGCTTTCCTGAAAGTAATATACAGTTTTCCTTAATTGTCATTAATAAAAAAAATTTTATTGCAACTAAATAATAAATACGACCTACAGGTATAACTATTGTATTGATTTCATCGCGAATATCTTGCTTCGAATATATTTCTCCTTCGTGCGATGACTCGAATAAAAAATCTGGAAGTGTCTTCGGCTATTTTTTTTTGAAAAATGAACAAAAATCTATCATTAATAAATGAACAGATTGAAAATTAAATTATATTAAAGATATGTTGGTTATTTTTAACTAAATTTTCGGCTGTCAATTCCCGATTAATATTACTTCTTAACAGAGATTCCCTTTTTTCTTAGGTTATTTTTAGGAACGAGAAATGACAATATGTATAGAACAATATGTATAGAAAATATTGTATTGAAATTTTTTAATTTTGAAAAGAAGTAATGCAATTTAAAAAAAATATGCTTTAATGACACCTTATTTTTAAGTCGGTTGTACCCAGGTAAGTCAAACACGCCTGAAATTTTTTTTTTTCTAGCAATATTATAAAAAATAATGTTCGGATGTAACCATACTTTAAAAATCCTTTGTGTTGCTATGTCCATTGCAGTGAAAGAGCAAACGAAAAATATTGTAAAAATATATAATACATTACAAAAATAAAATTATCATTATTATTATCATTCTATTGATTTAGCTAATTTGCAATCCAAATTTATCAGTGAATTTATTCGCATACCCATCGTGACATCTTTCAATAAAAAGTTTAACAAAATTATAATAAATTCAAACAAATGTACATAAATTTTATAAACATTTAAATGTTTCTAAATTAGAATACCATATCAATGAACAGCGAAAGACGTAATGGAAAGCGTCTAATACTTCTCCACCTAAAGTTTGCAATTTTTCCATTAATACGATAGAATGTTAAACGAATATATCCATATGTGACTTTACATTTTTTATAAGGAACTTTGATTTAAAGCTTTTCGATGTGGATTCCATACTAAAGTTAAAATTACATCAAAAGGAAAGCAAGTATACTTTAATTTACATATTTCACATATTACTTTAATTTACATATTTTATTTAATTTGTTTGTTTATACATACACGTATATAAGAAAAAAGTAAAAGAGAGAAGATCTTGTACATATTCATATAATAAATTCATTTGTATGTGTATATAAAGAAGCAAAAATATTTTCTTGGCCAATTTTATAAGATTTAATGTTACAAAAAAGGATACATTTTATACTACGTATTTAATATAATTATTTATGTAATATTAAACAATGTAGAAGATATGTATTTCACGGTAATATTTGGACTGTTGTGTACACTATTTCGAAAAAAAAAAATAAGAATACAAAATAAAACTATCATAAAATTATTAAAAATTGTTAATAGATCTTACTTTGATATATTCAGGATTGTCTACCATTACAAGTAATTTCTTTCCTATCCATACACGCCACAATAATTGATAATTCTTACCAAGATTTAGTATTTGGTTAAATACAGCTAGAATAGGGATTATAAATAAATATCGGATAAAATATTTAAATATAAAAAATTAAAAATACAAATTTACCTGTTGTATATCGAATAAACAAATGAGCATTTCCAATAATTGGAAATGCTTTTGGACCAGAGATTCCTTTGATCCTATTAATCACGTGTAATTTATTTAAAAAGTGTTGTACTATTCCATAGAAAAGTCCAGATAAAATTGTTATAATAATAATTAATATTACGGTGAAATCTGTGATTAATTGAATCAATTGGATTATATGGAAACTACTTAAATAAAATAAAAATAATCTTATAATCGTAATAATAATTGTTGAGATTTACAGATAATCTGATAGCACCGCACGACTCCTACTATACTTCTATTCTAACAGAAAGTGAGGACGGAAGAGGAAAGCATAAAATACCAACCTTTATAAGTAATTAAGTAATAACTCCCTATTATATAATATAATAATATAAGTAATTATATTATATAATAATATAAGTAATTAACCCCTCTTAAGTTTTTTTCTTTTTCGACAGTCTCGTAACAATTTCTTCTAAATCCTTTACATTAATCATTACAAAGTTCTCTATATTAATCCCTATACTTACAGTAATATGCATAATTCTTCTACTTGTGCCATTCGACTTGTCATTATTTACAGATTTTACTATATTACTAATACTTTTTACATATGTTACGTCTCACTAGACACGGGCATTAACAAACTAATTTCCTAAGGAGTTCCGGCTTTCGCGATATCTCGTGCCTTTTCGGCCGTTACCCGCCTGGGCAGTACTTTTGGCTTGGGATCGGCACCAAACAGAGTGTCGAAGCGACATTGCAAACGCTCTTACCCCTTGGGAGAGTGATTCTAGACGATCCTGAAGCCTTATCTCCAAATACCTCGGAGTCCTAGGATCCAAGACTGAAAGGTCCAGCGGTGGAATTCACCTTCTGGATGGCAGCAAGAGGATTTGGCGGTATGGTGGAAGGTACTCTTTCTTCTCTTCCACGGGCTTGACACCCAGTGCCTCGTTGTACTTTTTCGTTTCGTAATAAGCTTCCTTTAATAAGCGACGCAATTGGTACTACCTTCCACCACAACGTACTTTAGGCATAAAGGTAGGAAGATGCTCGCGGAAAGAGCGGTTAATTGGTAGTAAAGGAGGAGGAAAGAGAATAAATCGTCGTTCGTGCGGGGACTCCTCACCGAAATGGCAATTTGTTTCGGGAAAATGCCCGTGCGTTTCGTCCTCACCGAAACAACAAAGTTGCCTGTGTGGAAGATACTGACCGAGAACAATGAGGATGGGTAAGTAGGTTAATAGGATTTTTGCCTGCGCGGTGGAGGATGAACAAATTGCACTGTCGCGTTTGAATTAGTCGACTGTGTCGCAAATACTAGCTCCCGATTTAGAGATATGCGCGAGGAAAAGAGCTGCTAAGAAAATAACCTGGGTTACTGACTTGATACGTTTTAAAAACAAAACATTTATTTAAGAATAACTAAATGAAAATTTGCACGTGCAGATGTAAACTCTAAATTTAATAGATGCGCGTGATTAGTCTCGATTCTCGCTGGAGATGTGTACTCGTTGAAAAATCCGGAGCAATAATCATAGAGGAGTGTAGTGCAGTCGCTTGCATGTCCAGCCAATCAGCGTTCGGCGGCGCTCGATGCGTTCTCACTGGCCCACTGCTGTCCCAATCGGAGATGGTATGGTGGATTCAGTCAAGTAAGTGGGGAGCACTGCAAACGCCATGGCTCGGCGGGTGGGGCCTCAATGAGCCACAAGTATGGTCGGTCGGGCAGGGAGGACGACGGAGATTACTGACGCTGGATGCTTTCTTTCAGTTTTTTAGATCATGTGTTTTACATTAACTTAAATACTTCAGCATTTTTTCAGAGAGTTTTGAAAATTCTCGGGTATTATTTCGCTTCCTACGTGCGTAATTGTTTGGGATCAGATCATCAAAAGATGATGAAACATGTAGAAAAAAACGTTTTTTGCATACATAAAATATCAAAAGTTACGTTTTTCAGCGGTTTGATAAATGATAAAGTACATGTTCTGATTATGCTGTGTAATAATAGTACTTTCTTATACAGATGCCATTGACATAACAAAATATTAATAAACATTAAGAAGAGTATGGAAAGAAAAAGCTATAAAACTGCTTGTTTAAGTTACTTAATCTATAAATATAATAATTTCTAAGAATATAGTGATAAAATAATCTTCAAATATTTTATGAATTGATTAATAATTATATCAAATTAGTAATGATTCTAATGGATGGTTACTTCTCTTATATAGTTTATAAATATTTATTTTTGCCGAAAATTATCTTCTTCGTATAGAATGCGTTGTATTCGATATTAATTTCAATAGAAATTGAATCCGTATGAACATACATATAAAACTATTATCATTGCTACGACGTAAATACATTGGATACTTCTACGTAGTTTACATGCTGAGAAGAAAGGATACTATTAATGCCGGTTCTGGACTGATACTCGTTTGCATACTAGAAATACTTGACCGTTCTTGATTAATTCAAGTTTGCCTGGAATTATGCAAATTTGTTGGCATGCTTCCATAATATGTTACCGGAATATATTAGTATTATCTATTGATGTGTTTTAAACTGTTTTTAAGTGATTGCAAGTTAACATAATCATTGATATGATAGAATAACGACTATATTTCCGAAATAAAATCATATTGAATCAGTTAGTGGAATAATACTCACACGTTCTTGAATACACTGTATATTAACGTATAAAAGAAATGAAGAAAAATTTATTTCATAATTGATTGCACTTTTTGCAGATATATATAATTTATACTATAAAATATAGTTTTCTCCTATACTAAATTTCATAAAATTGAATGGTAAAATATTTGTTCCTCTTTATATGCACATTCAAATAAATGCGTTATATAAATGTTTGCAAAATCTCTTTTTTTTCTTTTATTATATATATATATATATATATATATATATATATATATGTAAATATATTTATATATATAGACAAAATAGTAAAATATGTAAATTAAAGTATTGGAAATATCAGAAGGAGAAAAATTAGATATTTTCCATTACATCTCTTGGAGTTCATTGGACATAATATATGATAAAGTTCCAAAATTTTTAAATGTTTATAAAATATATATTCTTTTGTATGAATTTATAATATTGTTGTTACATTCCTTATTGAAAGATGTTATGATTTCTGAATTCGCTGAACAATGAGAATCGCAAATTGGCTGATTCTATTGATAAGTAATATTACTAAATATCATACTATTTGAAATATTTAATTTTATATTTATAATTCTTGTTTTGTTTACTTCTTTAGCTTGGTGGATATAGCTGCATAAAAGATATCTAAAATATGGTTACAGCCGAATATAATTTTTATAACACTTCTATCGGAAAGAAATTTCAAAAATGTTTATCCTACTTGAATAAAGTTACACACAATGTATATTTAAGACATACATTTTATAAATCTATCTTATTTCTTTTAACAATTTGAAATTTTAATATTATATTTTATTTATATATATATATTATTTTTTGCTTGTAAAGATAATTAAGGAAAAAAGGAATCTATGTTAAGAAGTACAATTAACCAGGGAATGAAACAGGAATATTCGGATAAAAATAATTATCTACACACATCTACTACATGATTGTTTTTATCTTTTTTAGTTTATTAGAATATTACTTACATTATTAAAACTTAATTTATTAAAATTTGTTAAATTTATTGTGATTAATATTGGAGCATATATATTTGTTTGTTTTTCAAAAACGAAAGACAAGTTTTTTCCTGGATTTTTTATTCGAATCATCTCATAGAAGGAGAAAAATATTCGGAGTAGGATATTCGGGATAAAATCAATACTATAAGTCGCATTTATTATTTAGTTGCAATAAAATTTTGTTTGCTGAATAAAATTGGTGGAAAGTGTCTATTTCATTTCAGGGAAGTAAAATATCAGCTAGCTAAAATGTCATTAGCTTTGTACTTTTAATGCTTGCTAAATTCCCTGATATTTAAGTACGTACATATTACGTACTATTTAGTACATATTACATTTTACGTACTGTTAAGTACGTACATTTGTTGAATAATTTGTCATTACTTACATAATGAAAATTACTTTCAGATTAACTTTGCATCATGTTTTTTGCATCTCTGATGATTAATTTTGATTATAGACAAAGTATACGACGAGAACCAAAGTATACGAGCTGAACCAAATTTACAACCCGAGCGATCTAAAACATGTTCCAATAACATATGATGATATTAAAAATATGAATTTTTTGGAACCCATGATAAAGGAAACGTTACGTCTGTTTCCCGCAGGCCCCGCAATCGATCGGAAAATAACGCAAGGAATGAAGTGATACACACATAAAATCAACATATGAAGTAATAGTTTTTATATGTTTTATCCTTAATACAATATAATAATATATTATATAGGAATAATATTTATTCATTAATTATATTAAGAGACAGAAAATTGGTCTATAGCGAAAGGTAATTCAGCGGTATTTCTCATTTATAAATTCCATAGAAGCGAAAATTATTGGCCACTAGTATTTGATCTCGATATGTCCCTATCGGAACAGAATAGTCCCGCATATTTCTTTCCATTTAGTTACGGTAGAAGAAATTGCGTAGGTAATTAAATACTTCTATAGATTATTGAAATTATATTCCATAAAGTTATTGAACAAAATGCATTTATAATTGATTTTATTTCTTTAAGTCAATAATTCGCTATGCTAGAGATGACAGCAATGACCGCTAATAAAAATATAGATAATTAGAATAGATAACTCAACAGCAATTAATGAAATTAAAATAAAAACGTATTTTTCGTTAAAACTAAGGAAACCGATAAAATTAAAATTGGAAAAAAGTTTTTAATAATTATAATAAATAAACTCATAATATGCACATGTTATTAATGCCGAGTGACACTCGAAGTGATTTTTGATTCATTAAGGGACATTAATAATTAATTATTCATGCCCTCTCTACTTTAAACTATATCGAATTATATCAATGTTATAAAATGAGATTACATATCTGTAATCACTAAAATTTTTAGTGATGATGACTACTCTAGAATTTTTCAAATGGAAAGAAATTTATTTTTATATTTATTGGCTATTAGTTTGAAAATATTTACTAATATTGATTTGAAATCGTCCGATAATCAGCGATTATCTCGATGATCGCAAGCAAACGAAAGTTCTATTAACAACGAAAAGGCAATATTTATCGTAATAAAATAATTTTTCTACTTTCCCATTATAGTTATAAATAATTATTCTCATTTTTGGATGAAATCTTCTAGTCAGTTTTTTCATTCAGTTTTAATTATATACTTATTCATGTGTCTTCATCAAACAATTAAATATTTACGTGATATTTTATAGTTAACAGGTTTTTTATAGTGTAAAAACATTTTTTCACTATATCAATATTTTATGAGATAACTAGTCATTTCGGTACCTTCGGACCTTTACAGCGTCCATACGTAAGCACATTAAATGATTCACGTTATTCAATGCTTTTGCATTCGTCTAGAGTGTGTCACAAAAATATTCGTATTATTAAAGTAATGGCTCTTCAATTAGAACATCCATTCATTTTTCATTGTCTTACAAGTCGTATCAATGAGATTGCTAAAAAAAATCTAATTAAGGAAAAAAATAAATATCCTGGACACAGTTCCAGAAACTGATGACTTAAGATCGTTCTAGGTCATATTAAAAAAAAGAGTAGATGAACAGAATTCAGGAGAAAAATCGGTTGTTATTATAATAAATTTTGCAAGAGTTATAAAATTTTGTTGAATGGAATCTGATTTGGTCCATTGTATTTACAAATATTGCATGCCTACATGTGTACGCGCATGCGTATTCTGCCTATATCAATAAGAATTAGATGGCGAGGGAGAAAGAGCAAGAGAAAGAGAAAGACATTCTTGACAATAAGAAATGATTCGATACTAACTTGGAATAGAGTAAAATGATAATTGAGAAGAATTATCTATTGTTTGAAAATAGCAAAATCTTGCTCCTCATACTTCGAAACAAATAGTCTACCTCAACAAATTTTATCTTATTTCAAAAATAAATAAAATAAAATAAATGAAATCAATTAAAAAAAAAATTACGCAATGATTTATAGTTCATTTTGATATAACAGTACGGTATCTCTTCCATGTCCGAATATTTACATACGATCGATACAGCACGCGAATGAATCGATCTTTTTTCAATCCATCACCCATAAGTGTATACAGTCATCAGAACAAAGGATCTAACATGAGATTATTTATCCATTTTGAACGAACAATATGTATCATTCCTTTCATTTCCATACACATTTTTTCCATTTCCATAGATATTCTTTCCCTGTCCCTTTCCTAAATTTATTTTCGTCTTTGCAGATAATTCGAGAGAAACCATCATAGTAATCAAATTCTCTACATTTGAAGCTAAAATTAGTAAGACAATTAAGTTTTATTAGGAACATTAGTCAAGCCTCACTCGGATGTAATCAACACAATTAACGATACATAGTATTGAAACACGAATACCGAAAATTTTGTATCTCAATACTTTAGATATATCGTAATAAATTTACATTCACAAAGTGTCTTTTATCACGCATCTTCCTCACGTATTCTCCAAGATCCATTAAAGTCGCGTTATCTCAGTAGTTTTTGGAAACACGAAAAAAAAATGAATTGTCAGAGGAACGACTGAAAAATTCCGAGCCTGGAACCGCCATTTTTAACTCATTGCATTTGAGCGGCGCCGATAAGGCGCCCAACTGATTTGAAGTATCAACTCGAGCGACGCTTCTACGGTCTTTTGTAACTTGATCTGCTTATTTACGATATGCTATAAGATATTTCTCTCAGAAATACTTTCGTGGATTAGACTCGGCTTACATTTATAGCCAAATCTTAGCTCAGGTTAATTAGTCTTAGCATAGCATTCGCTTGAAACTGTCTTGGCAGTGAATATAGCAATTGAAAAGTTTTTGAGCTCTTAAAATATGGATAAATATCAGATCAGTCCAAGTTCGGACGAACTTCAATTTTCCCACTTCGGATAAAGAAATTACATTGATTCACGTCGGATTACGCAACTAAACGAACGAATCCAGTGGAGAAAGAGTTCAAAGTGGGTACTTTGCAGAGAGTACAAAGAAATAACAAAAGTGCATAAAGTTACCATGGTACATGCGGCTTCTACAATTTATGACATATAATTTGTATAATATATAAATATAAATGTAAACTACGATAGCGATCAGAATGAATATTATTCCACGTGCAACTTCCAAGCGCCCTTGGACGAAGATTGTTGTTGCCTCGTACTCTAAACAAATGTACACGTGTATGGCACGTGTGAAAGAGAGAAAAGTACGATTACATAACATATAAACCACTGGGCATGAGTGTGAGAGAGCACATCGGTTGTTTTACTTCAGAAATGTTGAACATCGAGTGTCGAGCGAATGAACAGTTGAAAGACTGTGTGGTTGATGACGATATAGATAAATTGAAAGCTTTTCACGGCTGAACTGTATGGCATTGAACGTATAATTAAAAAATAATGTTTTAAAGGTACGTTAGGCACTTCTCCTACCATATACAAATATCTTCATTTGTTGTACTATAGGTAGATGACGTTTTGACGTGTCAAGATATTGATAGTGGAAGCTTTGGCGATAGACGTGATGATATCGCTGATAATATTCATACATTATTTGGATTTGCTGCATTATCGTTAATGAATACTGATAATCCATTGAATAAAGTAAATTCGATTTATTGTTTATCGCAATATGTAGTAGATCGTTTAGAATTGGGACTAACACGAGAGGACAGATGATTCCATACGTATATACTTTACACAATTTAAAAATAAATTTAAATTATGAAATATTTAATTATATTATATCTATGTATTATAAATCATAATGGAATATGGAATATAATATTTTATGTACGATATTATCTTTTCTACTTCCTATAAAATAACAAATTTTATTCAAGGAAAAGAGAAATGAAGTAGATTATTAATAATATGTTGCAGGAGTTTATATCATGAATGATCACAATATTTTGGTTAACAAAGACTCATTCGAAAGATAAAGTTATTTTAAACGAGGTTACTTTATTAGATTTTTGGAAAATGCTTTATCCTTTGCAAAAATCATGTGTAATAATAAATAATTTTCAAGAGTAGTTTTATTATGCTTGTCTGTAATTTTCATGCACATGTACCACTTACTTGGGATTGATCGCTTCTATAATTAATTGAATAGATTTAAGCATATTTTGTTTCAGTAGTTTAAAATAATATATTATAACTTCCTGCGAACACTAGAATGGTTTTCTACAATTATCAAATATTTCTACTTGATTGATAGAAAATTATTGTTATCTTATCCTATTATCTGCTCTAACAATAAAACGATGAAAATTAAACAAAACCTTCTGTAACAGACATTTCCCACGTCTAATAAAAGAGGTATCTTCATATCGAATGATGGCAACACAAAAATCTACATCAGGCATTATGGTATAAAGGAATCTACGTTACCGAAGGCTACCAAAAAGATATTTCGGTACAGGTTGATGATTAAATAGGAATTTACTTTGCTGACTATTGATGAAGTAAGTATCTAATTAACCATTAGTCAGTAGCAAAGAGCTCTGTGTACAATTGTTCAAAAGAAAATTTTTTTGTTGTTGACTGATACTTTATCATGAATCGATAACGAATAACTTTTTTCATCATTATTCTATTATAAAAAAAAAAGAAATCTACTTTATCAAGAATCGGTAAACAGAAATCTTTTTTAGTGATCCCTGGTAAAACGGGTAACTGTACTATATATTGTCGATAATCGGCCGGCATTTAATTAGAAACATTCTTATGGCCATTAGAAATGGCCAGTGATGACGGCCGATTTGCACATAGGATATATTTGTCTCATCCTAAGATGTCAGTATGAATGTTCTAATGACAGTTCCAAATAATTAATAGAGATAAAAGAATCAATAAAAGTATATAATGTGTTTTTTAAATTCTTTATTCAAATTTTTCCACTTATCAATGTTATATTTTATAACAATGCGTTCTGAATAATAAAAGAAGCTATCGAATGAGGTAATCTGAAAAAGTAATGAATTATGCGACAAGCGAGAAAAGGTGGCAAAGACAAAAAGAGAATTGGCGATAGGAGATGGGTCTGAAAGAAGGGGGGAGAGAGAGAGAAGGAATAGGAGAAAGAAGGTATAAGATGTATATGTGATTATTATATATGAATTATTATACGTATTTACGTAATGATCAATAATTGAAGCAAATCATGTCGAATTATTTTTCTTATATCAATTATTTATATCGATTTGATATATTAAACATGGTAATTCAACAGGATTATACAATAATGAATATTTTTCTGTTTACTATTCTAATAATATTGTTAACTTACACGTCCTTTTCCTTTCTCTCAAAATCGCGCAAGAAATTTTTATTAGAAATTGTAAACATTCAGGACGACTAATTTATCTCATTTTAATCGATGCGTTATATATGGCACATTATATATTGTATTTACGTTGATACAAATCTTTAACATAAAATACATTTAATAACAGATAAAGTTCATATATAAGCACACAAAGATAAGAAAGAAAACAAAATGATAAAAATGGAAAGATATCAGTCATTATATGTAAGTTACATATATATCCAAATGAAAAGTATCCAATGACTTTTTCAGAAAACGTCATATCTATTCAACATTGTCTGCGATGAGGATAGGTCCTTATCATAAATGCATTTCTCTTTATGCTAATTCCCTAAGGAGATGAAAACAGTCTCAAAAATCTTAAACGGCAAAAGGGGCCGGGGGGCATATCATTATTATTCTTTTTATTCTTTTTATAACGGTATCATTTTTTCCATTTTAAATCGATCTCAAGCCTCCTTCAGAAGCAACCAGTACAACTAACTACACATCATACACGAGACACATAAACAATTGTAACTCATTTAATCGAATATACGGTGAGATTTACATAGCACGCATCATTTAATATCACGCAATTACTTCTCCATTTCTCACGGGATTCTTTAAAAGAACACACGTTCTCCCATTAATTTGCGGGAGCGCGGTGAGTGGTACTTTGCTGACGGGCTACAACGGCATCCTAGCCTAGTGCCGCCGTCCTTATTCATCGCGACCAGTGAATCTATAGTTCGGACAACAAGGACGAGAAGGGGGACATTTCCTCCGTGTGAATCGACTGTCATCGCTGGTCCGGTACGAGACGCGCATTTAAAAACGCTCTCGTCAACAATCTACAATAAATAATCACAAATAATTAAGAAAATGTAATATGTATATACGTTCTTGAATATCCAAATTTTATTGTCTCTAAATAATAAATACGATTTACATCTGTAGCTATCGTATAGATGTCATCCCGAATATTTTCCTCTGAATATTTTTCTCCTTCGTGCATTGATTCGAATAAAAAATTTAGAAATGTCCTCGGCTTTTGTTTTTGGAAAATAAATAAGGATCCTTGATTAGTACAAAAAAAGATGAGAATTAAAATTGTACTGTATGTATTATAGTTATTCTTTTCCTCTGTCTCATTAAATCTTCTAATAGAATTACTCATTAAATCAAAAGTATTTAATAAATACGAATAACCAATGAAAGAAATCTAGATAATGACATTAGGCATGTACGAAATGTATAATGTAAAATATATTTTTAGTGTAATGGTCAGTTTGTAGGAATCCTTGATTCGGCAAATAAAAATATTTAATCTACTAGTATGTGTGTTAGTGTAAGTGTGAAAGAGAAATAGAATGAAGAAGATATGAAATAAGAGGAGGAAAAAGCAATAATAACATAATAATTAAACATGCAATCACCAACAATTGTCACAGATCATACCGAATAGTTTCTTTTTTCGTGGATTTTGGTTATTGCATCGTAGCTTTCACACGCGAATATTTAACCATTATATAATAATGAATGCTTATCTTTCTATCTCTTTCTTTCTTGCAATGATCGAAATACTGAGACAGCACAAGTGAAGTTATTTTAGAAAACATAAAAATCATGTTGACCAATTTATCTGATTTTAATAATGGTATACATACGTTATACATTATAATGATTTATGTAGAATGCAACATAAAACGATAATCATTTCCTATAATTCTTTGAGCTGGACGGGTCGGTAAACCCTGAATGAAATAGTCACGTACTAAACTTCTGATAGATTGCTTATAGCAGCTATTTACAACAGTCAGTTGATGTTATAACTGAACATCATTTTATAAAACGGTTATTAATTAATTCTTCATTGAAAAATTAATAATTCATATGTCATAAATCATACGAATATGTTACGAAAATCATCTTTTCTGTTAGCTTGTTACTTGAATATATATTTCTACTTTAATTTCTAATTTTGGCGTAATAAACAGTAATTACATTATTCATTATACAAAAAGCAATTATTTCCTATTTTCATTCATGAAAAATATTTCTTATATACATAGTTATACAATAATCGCTGATTTTGGAAATAACAATATATATGAAAAGTTATCTATATGTAAAATTCTAACTGTATGTAGAATTAAAAAAATATCCTTTGTGCAAATCAGCCATCATCATTGACCACAGTAGGAAAAGTGCAACGCACCTTTAAAAAATTATTTTTTGATTACACGTCCAATGCCGTATTATTTAACGGCTCTCAATTTATTTATATCGCCATGAACCACATAAACTTTCATCTGTTCATTCGTTCGACACTCGATGTACGATATTCCTGAAGTAAAACAACCGATGTGCTCTCTCGCATTCATACCTAGTGTTTTATATAGGTAATCATGTAGATTAATACTCATTCTGATCGCTATCATAGATTACATTTTTATATATCATACAAATTATATACCATAAATTATAGTAGCCGCATTTAACATGGATTGTATATTTTAATCCACTCTTTTGGTGGAAGTCAAAGCAAGCCTTAAAGTGTCAGTACGAGATATTTAAACTTTATACTACTACATTTGATGATATTGTCGGTAAATTTATATTATAATATTTCCATAAAGATCTTTTTTTGAAAAATATACGGTTCATATTTATTATGAACCGTATAACAGAATCCTATAAAAAAGATTTCGTCTTGTTTTTATACCTTACTTTTTAACCGTCAATTAGAGAAATCATTAAAAAGAAACCTGATGAAACAATAAAGTTTTCCTGTAAAAGTATGTGCAACATCTTTAAGAATCCTAATTGTTTAGTCGAAGAATGGGAAAGAGCGGGAGAAAGAGGAAGAAAGAGAAAGATCGTGTAGATCATGAAGTGATAGAGGAAGATGGAGAGAGTGATAGAGAGAAAGAAAGAATAACATAGTAATAGTAACAAGAAGAAAAGGAATGTACGTGAGATCAGTTTTTACAATTGTGACAATTCTGTATCAAGTGATCCTGGCTATGAGCGTAGTGCATATTGCTCGTGAAAAGTTATCTTGGGATAATATAATTATGAATTTTTGCATTCTTTCTCTCTCTCTCTCTCTCTCTCTCTCTCTCTCTCTCTCTTTCTCAAATCAGAACACTTAGGTCGAATATATAAATTTTCCTATTAAACCACGAATGAACAAAGTGATCACTGTATCTCCTTTTAATGGACATATCCACAATTTACATACTGCTATGATTATAATATTCACCAATATTCATGTCGACAAAATACTTTTAGTATGGAAAAATATAATTAGAAATAGTCCAATTAACGAAACGAATCGAAAGAAAAAGACAAATCCTCACTGTAATGACATGATCGGGTCATGATCGAATTCAGAAATTTCAGATTGCCAAACACTTTTCGGGCAGAAGTCGAAGCGACCCTTAACAATGACTTATATAATCAACCTTCTGTTTCGACAATTAACTGTCGCAAATAGTTGCTATAATTAATCTATCAGAAGCTTAGTACGCTACTGTTTCATTTAGGTTTGCTGACTGTTCGAGTTCAAAGAATAATATGTTCAGATGTAATGAACTTTTTCTTACTATAGGTATTTTACGGAAATGATTATCATTTTATACATAAATCATTAAAATATATAACGTATGCATATTATCATTAAAATCAGATTAATTAGTCAACATAATTTTTATGTTTTCTGTAAAATCTAGTGCGATCTCTTCGAGATCGGTCGAGTTCATGTCGATATTTTGACTGTTTCATTTGCATTAAATATTTCTTGTAGTAAGTCGAAAGGTAGAATAATGAGAATCTTATTAAATGTCTGATCAAAGTATACACAAACTATTACATAAATTTAGAAAATATTGTAATGAGAATTTTTTTATTATCAACAAAATGTGTAAAGTCTTAATAGAAATTTCTTTAATATAAGAGTATATAATTTGTATACATTATAAATTAATTGAAATATTAATGGAAAAATATAAGACGTTTCAATTTTAAATATTAAATTTTACATTAAATTTAGAAAATATGCATGCAATTGCACTGTAATTATTATTTCATAATATAAGTTCATTTAAGGATAAATTCTTTGGGTTACATCAAAATTTGTTAACTTTGCGGTCTACCTTAATATAATATTGTTTAGTTTCATATGTAACGCTTCGTATATAAGTATTCTTCTCATTACCTTAATGTTATTGTTTATCATATCTTATGATGATATACAAAAAATTATTTCTTTAAAAATATTTCTTGTAATTGTAGTTACTCATTCAGTGTTTGTTTTTTATCATCAAGAAGGGCGAAATATTTGCCATTTCGAGGACATTCAGATTTGTATAAGGGTCTTAATCATTGGGAATTTTCCATTTTTTTTCTATCCTCGTCCATTTTAATAAGTATATTATAAAAGTCTTTAAATATAACTGATAAACAATAGAATCTCATTATAATTTTTGAGCAAAGATCATACTCCGTATTTTTCAAATAACTTTAGTCGTCACAGGAAAAATTAAAAGATGTATTTCCATCCGTAATTCGAACACGACGAAAAAGAAAATGCTCCGAATAAGGTATGTGTAGATCTAATGTTGATCCAAGTTATCTTTAATAACATATTTCATTATATAGCTTCTACAGTTACTTATTTATGAGATATTACTTATGAGAAAAGACTTATATATTCTCTCTATAAAGTCTTGTATATTCATGCCCAAAACTGTACTAGTCATAAGTCATTTGTAAGTACTTGCCTTGTTTATACTTATGAGGGTATTTATTAGATTGTTTCAATGAAAATGAAGTTTCAACTATTCCCATTTTAACAAATATCCTTTAAAATGTTACTATCGTATATAGAAAAATATAAACGAGTAATGTGCGTATATAAATATGTGAAAAGTAAAATATATACATAGACGCGTGTGTGTGTGTGTGTGTGTTTGTATATATATGCACTCACACACATATGTTCACATAGCAGAAAAGAAAAAATGCAACAAGAGAGGCAAATGAAAAGATAATAATCAATCGATCGGTACTAAATCAATACCAGTAAAGATAAAATCATTTCCTTCCCATTAATATGCAAACGAACATCGCGTGACTCCCGATCTATAAGATATTCATTATAATTTAAGTCATATCAATTATCTAAATAGTTTAGAATCTCAGCCTTGTGCGACCTTCTTTCGTAATCGGATTGAAATTCTCCCATTTTCTTTAGAACGTAGTTGTTGAAACATTCAAATTGAAATATAGCACTATAATTATTCAATCGACAGACGAAAAAAATGTTGGTTGTGTCATTGAAAATATTTCTTCTTTTTTTTCTTTTTCTTCTGAAAACCGCAAGTTCGTCTGACTTTCATTCTATCAGCGACGAACAAACTCCATTTCTCATAGATATTTGTAAATTATACGGACCGAAATCTGCAGTATTTTTATATGCCGAATCGATACAAGGTAAAGATATTTTTCATTCTCTTTTCTTCATTTCTATCAAATTTATTTTCATGTTCCTCAGAAATGGAAATGACAACGATGGTGTTTAAATGGAGGCGTGCACTTTCTCGGGAAGGTATTGCGAGCACGAATTTGCACTTTTCACAATTGCACGAATCATCGTACTACGTAAAAGAAATTGTACGACCGTATTACATCGTAGTGATCCCTAATTACAACGCGATTAAAGAGTTTTCTCTAACAACAAGTACCTTTGACATGTCTTTAGCTATGTGGCTAGTGATATTCATTTGCAAAGGACATAGTTCCGATTATTGTCACGATCCACCAGGTAATATATTTAATTTAAGATTCAACACCGAAATGTTGGTTCGTTGTGGTACGGAAAATATTTTACGAGAATGGTATTCGATCGATGCTAATCTACTCGAGATCAACGATATAGCAACGTCGAGCTTAGAAAAAGGAATCATTAAATTAGTTCCAGATTTTCTTTACGAAAGAAAATATAATTTACAGGGTTTAGTTATGAGAGCTGTTGCACTGAAGGTAAAGCATTTTCGTCTAAATGCTTACTCTATTTTCTATTAAAAAAGATTTAACTTCATTCTTTTTCTTTTTACTTTTTTTTCCCCTTAGGAGACAACATTCGTTAGCATAAAGAAGAATAGAGAATTAGATGGTTTATTCGGTAAAATATTAAATGAGCTTAGTGCTGCTCTCAATTTTACTTTCGACATAGTCTCTGAAATGGAAGAATATGGAAGGTGGAATCCAAAAGAAAAAAATTGGTCTGGAGCAATTGCAGAGGTACATGCTGGACGTGCTGACATTGCTCTTGCAGAGTTTTCTATTAACGATGACAGATTAAATGCTGTTGATTTCACGCTTCCTATTTTCATCTCCAAAAACTATCTTTTCATTCGTAAACCAGAAACATTTGCGGTTAAATGGTCATCGTATTTTCTAGTACGATAACTTACAATAAAATTTTCTATTGTTTTATTTTGCATGGATTAATCTTCATTAATTATAAAATTGTTACTTTTATTGACTTTCACTAATTCCGTTTGGATTGCTACGTTTGGATTGTTAATTGCTGCGTCGTTCTTAGTGGCATTTCTCAAAATAAAACATTGGAACGTTCGTAAAACAGAACATTTATTGTCCGATAATTTTCTGGAGATTTGGGGTATATTTTGTCATTAGGGATTGACAGGTTTGATTCGATGTTTCTTGTTTCGCGTTTCATTTGATTCTTTTAATAATTATATTTCCACAATGTATTCCTTCTTTGTAGATTTTTCTGGTAGATCTTCGTTAAGAATAGTATACTTTTCTATATTTCTTCTAGTTACCGTTTTATGGGCTACCTATTCAGCAGCTTTGATAAATTTTTTAACGTTACCTATCCGTATTTTACCCTTTCACTCATTAGAGAGCTTCGTTCAAGACGGTACATATCAACTTGCCGTCTTTCATGGATCAGCTTATGATATGTTTGCAGTAAGTATGATAGAAATATCATTAAATGTGCATATGTGTAACTTAAGTTATTCAATGCATACATATGTATGTACGAAAACAGAAGTACAGAAAGACAAAGAAATATATTTCAGATAATTGTCAGAGTAGTAGATCGACTGATTTCGATGAATAAGAGGAGCTACACAAGGTTCAGAAACCGTTGAAGGTCTTCAATAAATACCGTTCACCGCTTTTCCGCAAATTAAGTGATCTGAAAATCCAGAGCGCTCGAAAAATGGACTTATTTTTAAAATCTATAAACTCAAATGTATTAAATGAATATTTTTTGGCCACATGCTAGTTTATGGATTAAACAATCTGTCATAGAAAAATTATATTAAAAATATTAAGAAATGGCGGCGCTGCAGTTGATGCCGCAGAGGTTCTCCGTCGGAATACGCATCGCTGATCGAAAGCAGAACTCTGTAATAACGCATTTGAAAAAGAATATATTTTTTTATTCGTGGATGTTGTGACTATAAAATAGCGTACGGATTTTGTTTTATCTTGAGAAATACTGCTTTTGCATAAAAATTTGACAACAGAATAATTAACATTAAAAAACTAATTAATGTATCATAAAAATCGAATGCTACTTTATAGATAATGTATCTGAGAGTATTGTATCTAAATTTCAAGACAATCAATCCGCCATTTTTCGAAATTTCTTTGCAGTTAGGTCGAAAATTGTAATTTCGAGAAAAATGCAAAAGAATGTAAGTATTCGGTTATTTAGGTGATTTAGGTTATTATAAAGTGATTTTTTTACTTACTTTTAATCAGCGATTCCTGGCTCATATGATGTTCCTTCAGCAGTGGAATGAGCATCTTGAAACCCTTTCTGAGATGATTTGCGTGTTTGCGAGCGTTTATTATATTTTCTTGTGCTCAGATCTCCGAGGTATTGCAACGCTGTTTCTTGACTTACATGCACAATTGATACCATCTATAATTGTGTATAACAGTTTTAAATTGAAACAGAACATTTTCATTATACTGTAGATATAGACGTGTATATAATATATTTTCTTTATTTATTGAATATATATACACAGACATTAATTGTTTCGGTTTTTGTACTTACACAAAATATGGTATATCTATGTATTTAATAATCAAAAAAGATTTTATTTTTCATTTTTTACGTATTATTCGAACTTAAGTTTCGCATAACTGAATTACATTTCTTTGAAATTTTTAATAAATATATTTTTCTATCGTTCTGAAGTCAATATGATTTTATCAACGGGTCATATTTTCCATTGTATCATACATTACGAATAAACCCGTAATACACACATAGACACATATGCACAGATGTATCTTATTATATGTTATATATATTATGTTTCGTATACAAAATATATGCTAATAATATGTATCTATGTAATATAGATATATAATATAAGATATATATATATATATATATATATATATATACCTATATATTATACAATAAAATTATTTTAGTGATTTTCTCATATTACATATCTAGTGGAAAATTTATCTTGAATAAATATTTTTAGTGAAAGATTATTTTTTCATTTCCATCTGTTAATTCAGACTACATAATGAATTTACATGAAACATATTATTTAATTAATGATATAAACAAATTTGTATACTCACTTTATCATATATTCTTAATCACTACTACAATTTTTTAGGTATAACTTTTAAGTCGTTCTATTTAAGATCGCCTTACGTTCTATTTACTCTTCATTTCGTCTGCTTAAGACCTTTTCTCGTTACTCTTTGGTTGATCTAGTCAAGACTGTCCTCCATTAACCTTTTTCTCAGATCTACCTCATAGCATTTCTTATACCCATTCACATTTAGGCTTACGCATTCAGAATTACATATTTCTCTTTGTCCCTTTCGTTATTTTGTCTTATTTGTCACCCAAGCTGCACTTCCCTTTTATTCTCACTCCCAATATCTCAGTCCTCTCCCTTCTTTTTATAAACAAATGCACCACACAAGGAATAGATTACATTTTCGTTCGATCATCGAGCGACTTATCTCGTGTACAGACACATAGAACTAACTAATGCTATAATCTTCCATCTCACATATATTTACTGAAAAGTGTAGTGCTCGTAAATCATTTTTTTAAGAAATTGTCTCAGTTTTATCGATCAAAATGTCTGTTAAATTATTTCAATGGAAATGATATTTGAGCAATTTCTATCAACATTTCACCATCCTATATGCAAAAATATAAACGTGGAATATGTATGTACGTATGCAGATACATTATAAACGAATATAAATATGTATACACATACATGTGCCAGTACTTATTTATGTATGGATGTATTTAAACATCAAGGAAGAAAAAGAAGCAACACAAAAAGTAAATGAAAAGAAGGTTTACTAATTGATAGATGATTAATCTATACAGGCTAAGATATAGAATATAAATATATGTTATATATATATATATATATATATATATATATATATATATATATATATATATATATAGTTATATATAACATATAAAATTACTTTCTCTGTACTAATACGCACACGAACATTGCGTGATCTGCACGATAATTATAATAAACGACCTGAAAATAATACTTTTAATAATTTAAAAATTTACTCTCTTATTATCTTCTTCTACTATTGGATACGCAAATGTTCCTTTTCCTTAATAGTCGTCGATTCGTACAAATTGTAAAATAATTCAATCGACAGACGAAAAAAATGACACTGTTTGTGCCATTGAAATGATGTTTTGTGCTATACTTTTCCTTTTTCATTTTCTTTCGAAGACAGCAAGATCAAACGAATTTCATTCTGTCTGCGAAGATCAGATTTATTTTATCATAGATATTTGTAAATTGTATGGGTCGAAATTTGTAATATTTTTATTTGTCAAATCAACAGAAGGCAACCGTATTTTCCCTTTTCTTCTCTTTACTTCTATTATATTCTTCTGTTTTTTTCAGAAATGGAAATGACAACAATGATGTTCAAATGAAGGCGAGCACTTTATCGTGAAAGGGTTGCGAGCACGAATTTGCATTTCTCTCGATTCCAGGAACTACTTGAACCGAATTATACAACTGTATTACATAATGGTGATCTCTAATTACAACGCTATGAATGAGTTTTCATTAGCAACAAGTACCTTTGACATCAGCTGTGTAGCTAGTGAAATTCATTTATAAGGAAAATGATTCCAATTATTGTCACAAACCACCAGGTAATATATTTCATTTAAAATTCAACTCTGAAATGTTGGTCCGTTGTGGTACGGAAAACATTTTACGAGAATGGTATTCGATCAATACGCTTCAAATCGAGATTAATAATGTAACAATTTGGAGCTTAGAGAAAGGAATCAATAAAGTGTGGTTCCAGATTTTCTTTATCAAATATAATTTACAGAATTTAATTATGAAAGCTGTTATGATTGAGGTAAAATATTTATGTCTTTTTTTGTTTAACAAAATTTGTCTCTGCTTCCTCCTTTTTTCTTTTTCTTTTTTAGAGTTCTTCATTCATAACTATAAACAAGGATTGCGAAGTAGACAGTGTAATCGGTAGAATATTAGGAGAACTTTATGTCACTCTAAATTTTACATTGGAAATCATTTTAAATTATCTTATCTCTTAGGACGAAAATTTGCAATCAAATTTTTTATTTCTTGTTTTTTCATGCGTTAACTTTCATGAATAATAAAACTGTTATTTTTATAAACTTTCACTCAGTCTGTTTGGATTGCTATGTTTGGAGTACTAATTGCTGCATCAATTTTATTGATTTTTCTGAAAATAAAAAATGGAACCGATCGTATAATCAGATATTTATTGATCGATAATATTTTGGATTTTTGGGGTATATTTTGCCAGTAGGTTTTGACTTGCAGGTTTGCTTCAATATTTCTTGATTTACTTTTGGTAAAAATGAAGATGAGGGGATACATTTCCGATGACTTTGATTTTAACATGTATTATAGAGCTCACCTTACTGAGGTACCTTTTCTTATAACAATCTTTGGGTATCGTTTATTAACAAGTTATTAACAAGAAAAATTTTAAAAATATTGCATTTATTTTGAATATTATGACGTATAATGAGACGAATAAACCAAAGTACATACATGGATAGCGAAAATAGAAAGACGCAACCCAATATTGTACCTTCTCTCGCCTACTTTAGCCCAATTCTACGATTTTACCATCTCCACCAATATTTTTTGTCCATTCATAATCAATTTTTGCAAATAACTTAACTAGAGTTAATACAGTATACAAAAAATATTTCTTAATAACAAACATAAATAAATAATATGAGGAGTGCTTTACTTACTTTTCAACAAAAATTTGTCCAATCGACAACAGTATGATCGTTTAGCTGTAATTCATTTATTAAAAGTCTATATGGAGGTGGCTCCATCATTACAAAATAAATAATATACCAGCATATTGTAGGAAGATTCAAACGTAATCGTTCAAACCACATGGAATGCAATGATTTTAAAATTGCATGTACTTTTTGTCGTTTTCAATTTTTAATAACTTTATTATATATCTTTTTACAATGAACTATATGATTTTCAGCAACATTGCTTAATTTCAGTGAATTTTTATACCTTGGGTATATTATTTTACTGGGTATATTATATAACTTTTTTTTACATAAATAATTCCACAGAAGATCGAAATTGTGAGTTATATCTAAAACTAATTCAAAAGTATATTAGATGGTCGCAAAAGTTCCTTAAAATTTTTCAAGTTGTATGACTTATTAACTGTCACGTACTGAATAAGGCTGTTTAATGTATTTGAGTGAAGAAATCAAAATTTCTTGCATTTATACTACTATCATATATAAATAACCTAACATTATATATTAATATTTACAATATTTACGATAATACAATAACGATGAAATATTTCTATTTGTAAAATTAGGGAGATCCGCTTGCAAAGAATTTAGAGGAGTACAATATAGTTATTATAAAACAGAAAGATTAAATAACATTCATATGTTCTGTATGTCAAGTGACTAAGCGTCTTTATTTCAGGAATGAATTTTTTATATATATAGAAGAAAATAATGCAGTTCTATCAACAAGAGTGGGAAGTACTGAGTTATAGAATATTGAAGTAGAATTTTATAGTACTCCAATTATATTTATTTATTGGAATTATAATGCACCCTATTGAAGTTTTCTTACATAAAATGTTCACATAGTTCATCCCTTGCTAGAAAACAGACCTTACTTCATTGCTTCATTGAGTTTCTTCCTTCCTCCAAAATATGTCGACGTATAATTGAAGATACAGTAATTACAATAATTTACGGATGATAAAGATATTCAGTACAATAAAAATACATTCGGTATAATTGAACATGATGTAATTAATGTCTCAAATGTGATTCAAGAAAAAAACATAAATATGATTGGAGTTCGCTAATTGTATGATTATAATCGAAAGTATTATAACTAAAAAATTAAGCATACCAGGACCCGATAGAACCTACTTTTTCTTCTCTTAAAAGTAGAAATCTACTGCTGAAGTTTTGCTGTAACATTTCGTTACACCCCGTATGTAGTTTTATTATTAATAAAATTTTCGATATTAAATTTTAGATTTACTAAAATCGGAAATTACTAATTTACACGTATGACGAAATGAGAATAGTAGTAAATTCTAAAATTCTTTGCAAACCGGTATTGATACTGGGCATGTAAACAATTTTGCTATAATATTGTCTATACACAATCCATTTACTGGCGTCATCAATTTTCCGTAGGAATACAAGTGTCTAATAATGTAAATTTTGGTTTATTGAATACCAAAATACCAGTCCATCCTAGGTTGGAGAAATTTATCGACAATGATCTAATGAGTCGTCTAAAAGATACGACATTTAAAAAGATATCCCATGATATCATCATGATATCAATCATGGGAAGCATCAATCAATTTTTTAACTAGCGTTATGCCGCTTATTTTCTTCTTCTCTATTGGCGTCGTTTTGAGTATCTTTATTCTGATCATAGAAAACTATATTATCATCCACAAAGAAAAGAATATTTCCATGGTAGATCGTATAACGTCTACTAAGTACTCAGAATTTTATGTAAAGAGGAAGAAATGCATTAGATATTTTGATAATAGATTACGCAGATCGGAAATGTGCACAGATAAAATACAATTTTAGCAACAACCGTAATGTTCGGTCTAATGAATTTATATATCATGATTATAATTTTTTAATATAATAGGAACACGTTTATGCCTAGATAAACTTTGATATTATTTAGTACAGTTTGAATTTGAAACAGAACTCTTTCATTATATTATTCGAGTAGACGTATATAACACGTTATCTCTATTTATTAATTGTCCGTGCACATATTTTAATTCTTTCAAACTGTTTCGATTTTTCATACTTGTACGAAATATGATATGTCTAAGTATTTTATAATCGAAAAACACATTTCAATTTTCATCTGTTATGAATAATTTCTATTTGAGCGGTATAAATAATTGAATTACGTTTCCTTAGAAATTTTCAATTATATACTCAATTTAAGCTGCATCTAAAATAAATAATTTCAGTGTCTATCTGTGTATTTTTAGATAACGCATTCGTTGATGTCGTTCTCAATTGCGAACGCATTTTTATAACTCATGCATTCGTAAAGAGTTCAATAGTATACGTGCGTCATTTTTTGATTTTGTTCATCACTTGATTATTTGATCCAGTTAATCTAGCGTGCCCGATTACTATTTTTTCGGGTAGGTCCATAGACTACCAGTGTACCATCTAATCGTAATCCATATGTTTTATTTTTAAGAACAATATATGAGGTCGTTAACTTGCTAATCTAACACACAAATTGGTTTCACAATGCTGTTTTTAAATAATCACTAAAATTTCAATAGTTATTTAACTTATGTAATACATTTATGTTTTACGTTATGACATTTTGTATGGATTTTTTTTCCACTTGTTTCCGTAGATGGAAATTCTAACGATGAATTCAAACGGAATTCTCCGTAGTTGCAATCTCTAACTGTGTAGGTGTGAATAAATTGTTAAGACGTAAGCTTATACGGTTCGGCTTGAGCCAATTTGTCGCAAATCATATCGAAAGACATATATCCGTTGAAATGTAATAAATAAGTCACGTTATTATCCTCTGATATCTTGATAACTGCTATCACTACTTTGAAACATTGTATCCATCCCTTCCAATTTGTATTATCCAAAACGAACGATTTCATGATGAATAGAACTTGTAGAACACTAACTCTGCCATTATTTTCGTTACACTTAGTATTTGAAAATATTCTGCGTGAATTTCTTTGTTTGTTTCTTTGACTGATATTTATGATCGTACGTATGGCTACGTAATATGCTTTAAAATTTGCAATGTACTTCACTTTCATCATACTTTCATCATATTCTCAACGTCAATTTATTGTGTAGGTCAAAGAAAAGTTAAAACAGGTCATGTAAATGTTCATTATTTTTCATATTTTCTGTTCTCTTACTTCCTATCATATAAGATCAATACGTTCGATGGCTAATGCGAAACTGCATGAATAATTAAATGGAATAACGGAGATTCTATCGTTTGTATTGTTCACCTATAGTGTTTACGTATGGTTTGAGCGCAGAAAGTCTATTTATTTAGTTAAAGATAAAATCATTTTCTTCGCATTAATACGCACATGAACATTGCGTGACTTACGATCTACACTACAATCATAAATGATCTGAAAATAATTCTTTCAATAGTTTAAAAATTTAGTCTCTTGTGATCTTCCTTTGCTGTCGGTTAGACGATATTTCATTTTCGCTAAAAGTTGTCGAATCGTTCAAATTGAAAAATAGCCCAATAAATAATTCAATTGACAGACGAAAAAATGGCGTTTATTGTACTATTGAAGATACTTCTTCTTCTTTTTCTTTTTCTTCCGAAGACCGCAAGTTTAATCGAATTTCATTCAATCGGCGAAGAACAAACTTTTTTTATCATAGATATTTGCAAATTACACGAATTGAAATCTGTAATATTTTTATATGCCGAATCTACAGAAGGTAAATGTATTTTCTATTTTCTTCTCTTCATTTCTATTATATTTATATTTATTTTGCTCAGAAATGGAAATGGCAACGATGATATTCAAATATAGGCGGACGCTATCTCGTGAAGGAGTTGCGAGCACCAATTTGTACTTTTCACAATTGCATGAATCATCGTATTACTTAAACCACATTGTACGACCGTATTATATAGTGGTGATCTCAAATTACAACGCAATGAATCAGTTCTCATTAGCAACAAGTACCTATGACATGTCTTCAGCTGTGTGGCTAGTCATATTCATTTATAAGGAAAGTAATTCCGATTATTGTCACAATCCACCAGGTAATATATTTCATTTAAAATTCAACTCTGAAATGATGATCCGTTGTGGTACGGAAAACATTTTACGAGAATGGTATTCGATTGATACGCATCAAATCGAGATTAATGATGTAGCAACTTGGAGTTTAAAGAATGGAATCAATAAAATGGTTCCAGATTTTATTTACGAAAGAAGATATAATTTACAGGGTTTAATCATGAGAGCTACTGTAGTTAAGGTAAAATATTCTCGTTTTTATTTAACAATAAAATTTTTCTCTATTTTCATCTTTCTTTTTTCTTTGCCATTTATAGGGTTCACTATTCACAATTAAAAACAAAGATGGTGAATTAGACGGTATATTTGGTAGAATAATAAGAAAACTTTGTGTAGCTCTAAATTTTAGTTACAACGTTGTATCAGAAGTAAAAGAATATGGAAGGTGGGATCCAGAAAGAAAAATTTGGTCTGGAGGAATTGCGGAATTATATACTGGACGTGCTGACATTTCTATTTCAGATTTTAGTATTACAAATGATAGATTGAAAGTCGTTGACTTCACGCTCCCTTTGTTGAACTCTAAAAACATTCTCGTCATTCGAGTACCAGAAAATTTAAGGATTCAATTGTCATCTTACTTTTTAGTACGATTATTTGCAATAAAATATTTTATTGTTCCCTTCTTCAGGTATTAACCCTTATAAATTAAAAAATTGTTATTTTTATAGACTTTTACTCTTTCTGTTTGGATTGCTGTGTTTGCCGTATTAATTGCTTCATCGATTTTCCTGATCTTTCTCAAAATAAAAAGTACAACCAAATGTAAAATAGGATATTTATTGATCGATAATTTTTTAGAGATTTGGGGTATATTTTGCCAACAGGGAATTGCGGGTTTGATTCTATGTTTCTTGAATTACGTTTCATTTCACGTTTCTAATAGGTATATTTACTCAAAGTATTTGTTGCTGTAGATTTCTCTTATAAATCTTCATTACGAATAGCATACTTCTCTATATCTCTTTTGGTTATCGTCTTTTGGGCCGCCTATTCAGCTGCTTTGATAAGCTGTTTAATGTCTGTATTCAACGTGTTACCATTTAATTCATTAGAGAGCTTCGTTGCAGACGGTACTTATCAGCTTGCAACCACTCGTGGTTCGGCTTATTACGATAAGTTTGCAGTAAGTATGATACGTACATCATAGTATATGTACATATATAATCTGCATCTATCTACACATACATATATATGTATAAAAAAATAAATATAAAAAAACAAAAAAATATATTTATTTGTAGAATTCGAAAGACCCGTTAGCAAAGAAGGTAATGAAGTTGATGCTAAATGTTGAAAAATTGCCCATTACCGATCATGAAGGATTCGAAATGGTACAATGAAGTATTATAAAAAAGAAAATTAAATAATATTTATTTATATAGTGCGTAATCTAAATGCGGCAAAATTTCAGGATTGAATTTCTCATATATAAAGAAAAAGAAATAGGCTTCATCAATATGAGTACGGAAATACTTAAACTGCGAATTTATAGATTTTCAAATAGAATCTTATATTTCTCCAATATTTATTCACTGGAATTATGATCCAAACTGTTGACATTTTCTTAAAGATATGTTCAACATGTCTAACTACTGCTTGAATACAAACTTTACTTTATAGCCCTGTTGATTTCCGAACTCGATTCAAGATACACTTACGTATAATTGAGAATATGGTAATCTATTTGCGAGTGATAAAAATATTCAGTATAACAAAGAAGTAATCAGATTTTGTTACATATTTAAACAGAATGTAACTATTGATTCAGATTTAATTCCGAGGAATAAAATAATCATGATCGGAAATATAATCATGTGATAATATCCAACTCTAAAGTCTAATAACGCGAAAATTAAACATTTTGGGACCCATATTGACAGAACCTATTTTTTTCTTCTCTACATATGAAGAATCCATTTTTGAAATTTTGCAGTATAGTTCCGTCGTACACTGTTTATAGTTTTATTATTAATATTCGTTATGAAATTACAGATTTGTAAAAATTGGAAACTAGCAATCTACACGAGTGACCAATTGATCGCTGCAGAAAATCTGAAAATACCATGCAATATAATTTGTATTGAAACGGGGCATACAGACAGTTCTGCTATGATTTTATCTAAATCTAATTCGTTCATTGACGTCATCAATTTCCAGTAAGAACACAAGTATCAAATTATATAAATTTTTATTTAATATAAGTTATAAGACTAGCTCATTCTAGATTGCAGAAATTTATCGACAATGGTATAATGAATCATTTAAAAGATAAGATATTTAAAAAGAAATCCCATGATGTGATCAAGCATCAACCGGTTCTTTTAATTAGCGTTATGCCGCTTATTTTTTTCTTCTCTATTGGAGTCGTTTTGAGTATCTTTATTCTGATCATAGAAAACTATATTATCGTCCACAAAGAAAAGAATATTTCCATGGTAGATCGTATAACGTCTACTAAGTACTCAGAATTTTATGTAAAGAGGAAGAAATGCATTAGATATTTTGATAATAGATTACGCAGATCGGAAATGTGCACAGGTAAAATACAATTTTAGCAACAACCGTAATGTTCGGTCTAATGAATTTATATATCATGATTATAATTTTTTAATATAATAGGAACACGTTTATGCCTAAATAAACTTTGATATTATTTAGTACAGTTTGAATTTGAAACAGAACTCTTTCATTATATTATTCGAGTAGACGTATATAACACGTTATCTCTATTTATTAATTGTCCGTGCACATATTTTAATTCTTTCAAACTGTTTCGATTTTTCATACTTGTACGAAATATGATATGTCTAAGTATTTTATAATCGAAAAACACATTTCAATTTTCATCTGTTATGAATAATTTCTATTTGAGCGGTATAAATAATTGAATCATGTTTCCTTAGAAATTTTCAATTATACACTCAATTTAAGCTGCATCTAAAATAAATAATTTCAGTGTCTATCTGTGTATTTTTAGATAACGCATTCGTTGATGTCGTTCTCAATTGTGAACGCATTTTTATAATTCATGCATTCGTAAAGAGTTCAATAGTATACGTGCGTCATTTTTTGATTTTGTTCATCATTTGATTATTTGATCCAATTAATCTAGCGTGCCCGATTGTTACTACTTTTTTCGGGTAGCTCCATAGATTACCAGTGTATCATCTAATCGTAATCCATATGTTTTATTTTTAAGAACAATATATGAGGTCGTTGACTTGCTAATCTAACACACAAATTGGTTTCACAATGCTGTTTTTAAATAATCACTAAAATTTCAATAGTTATTTAACTTATGTAGTACAGTTATGACAATTTGTATGGATTTCGTTTCCACTTGTTTCCGTAGATAGAAATTCTAATAATGAATACTAACGGAATTCTCTGATATCTTGATAACTGCTATTGTCACTTTGAAACATTGTTTCCATTCCTCCCAATTCGTATTATCCGGAACAAACGATTTCATTTTGAATACTACCACTGCCGTTATTGCCATTTTACTATATGAAATTCTTTCTTCATTTCTTTGTCTAATATATTACTAGAAATACATACGTTATGTACATAACGAATAAAATATTTTGTAAAACTTGTAATGTATTTTAATTGAATCCTCGAACTGATAATGTTTGAGAACCATTAATTTGTGTCGATACAAAATAAAATTATATAATCTTCTATAGATAAATTGATGTTATTCATTAAACGAAATTCATATATATTCGTTCAAATGTATTCTGACCGTAAATTGTTTTGTTGACTGCTAGCCTCAATTGTATCGATCATAATCTCGATTAAATTATTTTAATGATAATGAAATTTTAATAATTTCTTTTAGCATTTTATTGTTCTATGTACCACAATATATACATGTACGTAGATATATATGATAAAAAAATAGATGTATATATACAGATGTATATATACAAATATATATGTATGTGATTGTGGGTATGTGGTATGTGAAAATGTATTTCTACATCAAAGAAGATAAAGAAGCAACATAAAAAGAATGAAAAGAACGTTTACTGATCGATATATAAAAAATCTGTACCAGTAAAGATAAAATCATTTTATCCCGATCGCGACGTGACTTCCGATCTATATAACAATCATAATAAATTACATGACAATAATTCTGTCAATAATTTGAACATTTAGTCCCGTGTGATCAACTTACGTTCGGATTGAAATTTTCTTATTTAGTATAGAACTTACTCGTTCATTCATTCAACTATAAGTACCACTATAATAATATAATAAACGAAAAAATGGCGTTCGTTGTACCATTGAAGATGCTTCCTCTTCTTTTTTATTTCAGAAGACCGCCAGATCATATGAATTTCATTCGATCGGCAATGGTCAGACTTCTTTTATCATAGATATTTGTAAATTATACGGATCGGAATTTGTAATATTTTTATATGCCGAATCGACAAAAAAATTTTTTTTTCATTTTCTTTTCTTCATTTCTATTGTATTCTTTTTACATTCTTCTCAGAAATAGAAATGACAACAATAGTGTTAAAAGGGAGGTGAGCATTTTATCGTAAAGGGATTGCAAACACAAATTTGTATTTTTCACAATTGCACGAATCATTGTATTACGAAAAGCGAATTGCACGTCCGTATTACATAGGAGTGATCTCTAATTACAACGCGAGTAATGAGTTCTCTTCAGTAACAAGTCATTTTGACATGTCTTCAGCTAGTAATATTTATTAACAAGAAATATGGTTCCGATTATCGTGACCATCACATTTTGATGAAATAATATATTTCATCTAAAATTCAACTTAGAAATGTTGGTCCGTTATGGTACGGAAAATATTTTATGGGAATGGTATTCGGTTAATACGAATCTAATTGAGATTAATGATGCAGCAACATGGAGTTTAGAGAAAGGAATCATTAAAATGGTTGCAGATTTTCTTTACGAAAGAAAATATAATTTACAGGATTTGATTATGAGAGCTACAATAGTCAAGGTAAGATAACTTCGTCTAGATATTTTTTTATTTTCTATTGAAAAAGAATTGTCTCTATATTTCTTCATTTTATTTCTTTTTCATGTTTAGGATAGAACATTCTTAAGAATGATGATAAATTAGACGGTAGAATAGTCTGTAGAATATTAAAAGAAAGTTGTGTTATTCTTAATTTTAGTTTCGATATTATCTCGGAAAAAAATATGGGAGGTGGAATCCAAAAGAAAAAACTTGGTTTGGAGCAGTTGCAGAATTATATACTATATTTGCTAACTTTTCTATTTCAGATTTTACTATTACTTATAACATATTGAATGTTGTTGATTTCACGTTTCCTCTTGTCATCTCCAAAAGCTGTCTTTTCGTAAACCAGAAACATTTACATTTAAATTGGTCTTTTTACATTTAAATTGGTTTAATTACATTTAAATGGTCATCTTATTTTCTAGTATGATAAATTCCAATCAAATTTTATCTTTTTCTCTTTGCATTAATATTCATTAATCACAAAATGTTTAATTTTATAGACTTTCAATCATTTTTTTCGGACTGCTATATTTAGAGTATTAATTGATGCATCTTTATATATATATATAAAGATATATTATGAAGATTTTAATTCAAGTAAATATTCATGTTTTCGTACAGAATCAACGATCGAAAGGCTAAACTACTTTTTTCATGAAGTAATGCGGATTAATGCGCGTTAGTTTTTGTTACGTTGTGAGGCCGCGTCTTACACCGGACCAGCTTTCTTATCGTCAGAGCTACAGACCCACTGGTTGCGATGAATAAGGGCGGCGGCATTACGCTGGAATACCGTTGAAGGACCTCAGTAAAATATCGCTCGCCACGTTCCTGCAAATTAATTGGAGAACGGATGTTCTTTTAAAGGATCCTGAAAGACTCGCGAGATAGCAGCACGATAATAAATATTGCTCACATTGAAGCTATCACCGTATATTGATGAAATAAGATACAATTGTTTGTGTAATGATGTGTAGTTAGATGTATTGCTCATTTCTGATGGATTAATAGCCAGTAATGTATTATAATGAGAATCGAGAGTCTAGGTGCCGTGAGTCTGAAGTATGTAACTTGACTAACTTTTTGGCGTCTTTAGAACTATCCACGAAGACTGCAGTGAAATTATGAAAAATAATGAAAAGGATGGAGTTGAAGTAAGATCTGAGCATGGAAAGGGAAGGAATAAATGCTAATTGGTCGGGGATGGGTCAGAATAGTTCGTTGGAATGTTTAAACATTCCATGTGTCCTTTTTGTTCTAGTGATTATGTAAACTAGAATATTTCAAATCAATGAATATTTCAGGACTAGGTGTCAAACAACTCTTGCCTCGTTTACTTTCTAGGCGTCTAATTTCACTATTTATTTATAGTCTGGCTCGACATATTGTTAAAAACTAGACATTTGACTAAAAATGCCTAAATCTGGACAAAGGTAGCCATGTGTTTTTCATTTATGCGTTTTTTTAGCGAGTATCCAACGAGTTCCCAAGGGTAAATATTTCTAATAGTGATATATGATCCTTAGGAGAAAATACCGTAAACAATTGAGGAGCGCATGTGCGTTATATAACATAATGTGCACATATTATTAATAAAGAATAATAAAAGATGCGATTATTGATTAAATATTTCATAAAGGAACACTAATAATTCATTATTAAAATTTTCTCTACTTTCATCTATAACAAGGACAAATGTTTTCCAATGAGGTTATGTATTTGTAGATTCTAAATTTTATGATGAGTATTATTTTAGAATTTTTTAAAAATAATGTAACTTATTTCGACAAGACTCTGAATTTGTCAATTGTTGAACGCGATAAATTTAACCGCGTTCTCTCAAATTGATGTGAAAATGCAGTCTTTTAGAAAAATCTTGTGGAGGATGTGAAATAGATGCGTGATAAAATTCATTTCGTAACTTTATTTTATATTTTTGACGCATTGAAATAAAAAGGAAAAGATATACTTTTTGTTATTGTCTATTGCTTATTGTGTAACATGAAACTGAGTGAGTCAGGACCAGTGTTGCTACTAATACTCGATTGTCTTAAAGTCTTTAATATAGAGGTTGATTGATCTAATGGTTTCTCTCAGAATATTCGTGAAGGTAATCATGAAATGATGAAAAGGAAACGGCAATGGAAAAGGAGGAGTTCAAATGAGATAGTGCATGGAAAGGAAAGTAATAATTCTTATTGAATGTGTCAGAATAATTCGTATGTATATGTGTATATTATATATATATACACACGTATGTATGTACGTATGTACGTATGCATGTATATATGTATGTATGTATGTATATAATAATATTGTATTAATAGAATCTGCAATCAGTCTATGAAGATTTAATATCCGAATTTTGTTTTCCATTCTCCTGATACGTTGTAAAAATATAATATGTCTCAATTCGTTTATCAACACGAATTCGATCTATTGAACGATAAAGACGTTGCATTCTGTTTATAGAATAAATATCAATGCAACCTTAATTGCGTATCATTGATCATGTTAAAAACGTAAAAAACGAATGAAATATAAATGAAAATATTAGAAGAATTATATAGAAATTGAAGATGACAGAAATATGAAAGCTAATGACAAATCAAATGATTATTAATATAACATGAACAAAAAATCAATAATTCACGTGATGCGACAATGTTTACAATTACTATATTCTCCCATCGATTAAATTTGGGTTCAGTCTGAGAGAAGAAAACCTATAAAGGATCTCATTTTTGAATTTGTACACATTTATATAATAATTGTAATTTAAAGGAATATATTTAAGAATTTGGAAATTAGTAATAAAAAAGATATTGAAGGGACTTATCAATTAATTACTAAAAATATCAAATCATTTCAAATAATGAGGTATTGGTGGATGATATTTGATTTATGCAGTTAGTACGTATTTATTTTTCCTACATGTTATTAATTATTACGCACAAAATTCCTTACCATCCATAACAATATAAAATAAAAGGAACATATAAAAGATGTAGAAAAATTTTAAAAAATATTCATATGCTTATAAAACTTAAACTTTTGTTATGACAATTAGCAATGTCTAATTATGCCTTCGGTGATGTGAAATTTAAGATTCTCTATTTCCCGTTTGCATTCAAATTCAATACTCAATAACTGAACCAAATAATTTTTCCAAGTATTTAGTAATCGACTGGAGTCTGTAATAATATTATCATTTTCATTTTTCACCATTTCCGTTCTAGCTTGGAATCTCTTTCGAAAATTATTTATCCCATTGTACATATCACGGACGTTACTACTTTAACAATTTTTAACTATTTCTTGACCTTTTTATACATACTGTTATTATTTTTTATACATTTAATATTATTATTATTAGTAATATTGTTACGAGTCAACTTAGAAGAGTTTGAAATGAACTCGAAACTAGATGGCCGTCTCTAGACATCCAGGAATTTTGACACTTAAACATCAGTTGTCATCTGCCTTCTATAAGAACTCGAACTAAGAGAACGTAACTAGTGAATGTCCCGAAATATCTGAATATTTTATTAAAAGAATTAATCTGTTAAATTGTTCATGGTAAATAAGTTGTTCGTGTTTTAGTTATTAAAGTTCTTCTTTGTTTTAACATGTGGTTGCACGTAACAACATACAGTCTATAATTTATTTTTAATATCTGTGTTTACTATTTAATATTCTTTAAGAATTAAAACAGGAAATTCTTATTTTCCTTATAAATAAGGTATGTAATTATTATTGAAGTAAAAATACATATTAAAATAAAAAACGAATGGAAATTATATTACAAATTATTCATTAATCCAATAAAGAAATAAAAAAGATTTTATACAACAGTGTTGTTGCATTTATATGTTTTATAAGTAGTGCTATAAAATTAAATGATTAAAGAAGCTTACTTGTAAGTAAAATTCAATCATAATTGTATGGAGCGCCTTTTTCGAAGAGATCAAATTGTAGTACTTCTATATTGTACCGTTGTCGCCACATATTTTAAAGTCTAACATAAAACAAAAGAATTGCAACGCGTCTGCCCAGCGACGCCATGACATGTCATTCTTTGCGTCTCGTGTACTATTAGGACTGAAGATAGACGTGTCCACATCACTGTCCTTCAACACCTCCTTTATTCATCCACTCAATGTTTAAAATTTCGAAATGAGATGAACAGTTTATTTTTAGTATCTCTCAATTGTTTAATTTCTTGTAGATAAAATTAATGTATTAACAGGACAAATAAAGGCTTCCATCGAGTAGAATGGAATAGACAACAGATGCTTTTTATTCAACCCGGATGTTTTAATACGCACTGGGATTCTTATTTCGATTGTACTTTTAATCGTCCCAATATCTCGAATGTCAATTAATGACAGAGTCTGCATGTGGTGTCCTGTCACCAGAGCTAACAATGAAGCCAACTTCATTGATAATTTTTCAAGACTTAATTCGTCATTACATCCCCATTTTCTTAAACAATCCAAAACCAATTCCACGTATAGTCATATTTTGCTTTTGGTGGCCTTACTTAGTTTCGATATTCTTTTAAAGAATCTTTTAATTTCTAGATTTTCCCCAAGTTTAGAGCCATGAACAAGAGCAATAGCTAATCGAAAGCTATTTAGCGACCCATGCATATCCCCATTATTGTACTCAAAAGTTAAAAACATTAACAAATTCTGGGTTGTACTAGGAAGGGAATCTACTCCGATATTGTTATAAAATCTCTACCATTTCTTCAGATCAATGTCGTAATGTTTCATAGATTCTCGATTCAAGGACGCTATCATAACTTCCATGGACTGATTTTAATGTGTAAGCTCTTCTGATATAATTCCTGATACCAGCGTAATCCTCTGCCATACTGGGTCGGGTTGCCTGTCGAATGTGATAAGTAAATTAATATTTGATTTAAAGTAAAGTGGTTCCGAATTAAGCATTGACAAAAATACTGTAAACCAAGCTTGCGTATCCAATGTGGTACCACTAATATGCCTCTAGCTTTATTAGCCCTAATTTTCTCTACCACCCGTAGAATAGTAGAAAATGGTGGAAAGACATAAAAGAAGTACGTTTTCCAGTTGAGAGTGAAAGCGTCAATTGTTATTGATTCTCGATCTTTTTTCCACGAAACATAACTCTTGCATTTAGCATTAGTTCGCATGGTAAAAAGATCATCACTAGTCTACCAAACCTGTGTACAATCGCATCAAAGGCTTTGTCTGAAAGATTGCATTCTGTCTCTGGCTCCAGTCTTCTAGACTCGAAGTCAGAAACAGAATTATCCTCAAAGCGAATGTAAGATGCAAATACCCACAGCCCTCTCTCCTCACACCATGTCCTGATTTCCTCAGCTAGCTCCTTCAACTGCAGGATCCGTATCCCGCCATTTTATTGATGTAGGCAATTGCCGTAGTATTGTCTACTCGGCTATTATTACAGACTGCTCTCCAACCTGAAGTTAGAGCGTCAGGGAAGATTTCTATAACTGGATTAAATGTTTTGACAGATTTTTTAGCCACCAACACATTTCTACTCCACCAGTTATGACCATTTATTAAACTAGATGTGATAGCCATGTAAATATCGTAATTTTCTTTGTTACAAATAAGAACTAGAAATCTTTCTCTTTCGAAGCGACGCATATGTACTCTGCCATATTTCAATGTTGGACTCGGGAGTACCAATAAAAGCTGCTAATTCTCTAATCTTACATTTTTTAATCCGATTAATCTTTTTAATTAACTCGGTTACTTTGTTTTTCTTTTCAATTGGAAGTTCAACTACCATTTCATTAGAATTATAAATTAAACCCAAAAGTTTACATCTTTTGGATGGTGTTAATTAACTTTTTTCAAAAAATTTGTAATAACCCTCAAGTTTTTCAGCAATGTTAAAATAATCTTAGTACTTTTCGAACACGACTCAAAAGACGGGCCTATTATTAGAATATCATCCAGGTAAATGAATAGTAGGATTATCAATAGTCTTAAGTATGAAACTACGGGTTTCATAATTTTTGTAAAGATATACGGAGCAATATTTAGACCAAAAAGTAAGCAGATAAATTTATATATTTTATCAAGGAATCTAAATCTCAAGTACTTTCTATCAGTTTTAGTCACAGAAATTAAATAGTAAGCATCTTTCAAATCGATAGATACCATAAAATTTATTATAATAATTTATTATTATAATCAATAGATACTATAAAATTTAAAGACAGCAATCATCTAACAACTTTAATGTCTTCAAGCATAGAATGCTCGGCGCTAATAAAATCATTGAGTTTTTTTAAGAATTAAAATTAAACGAAAGTCTCCGCCAGGTGTATGGACCAGAAAGATGTTAGATATGAACTAACCGGCGGAAGAATTCGTCTCTTTGATAGCTTCCTTTTTAAATAACTCGTCTATTTGCTGTTTTAGAGCTACTTTTTCTTGGTCCTATCAGTTAGGTTCTGAGGCAGGATGAGTCTGTTCTACTTTTCTAGAGAAACGGATTTTAAACCCATAGACACAGCTCAAGATAGTCGAATCGGAAGTAATTTACAACCAAATTGGAAGAAAGATTTTAAACGACCTGCTGGACAACCTACGTCGTTTTCTAGGATCACTTCTTGGTGTTCAAGTAACCCTTTTATAGTTGCTAGTGGCTCCGATAAGAATTCTGAATTGATGTTTAGATGTTCTGCCCACTCGTCGTCGGATTTGATTAATTGATCGGTGTGTATGCCAAGCGACGAGACGGGTCTTCGAGCTTTTTATCTCACTATTTAAACTTGATTGGCCAACAAGCTTAAATTTTTTGGAGTATGACTTTAAAAGCGGAGCTGCATAAAATTTTTCGTCCAAATTTCCACCGAATAGCAATTCACTTGATGAAGTAGATTAGAGGATATTACATTTAGAAGTATTAATATTTCTAAAAATTAAGCTCCTTCTAATTTCCGATTCCTCGTGTAGCAAATCTGCCAAGATTCTAGAAACACCACCCAAAATTTCTAACATAGCTAATTTTTGGTCCTACGGGAGTTGCAAGGTCTTTAACATTAGCTTAGTTATACCAACAAGTATAACCTGGTGATATACGACCCTATTTCTCGACTATACGATCATCCCTTTTGACAATACTGTTTGGAATATTAGCTTTAATTTTGAATTTAGGGGAATCTAGAGATAGATCATTTTGCGGAGATGGAAATTTTTGCAAGAAAATCTATTTCTCTACCGCCGAAAGGCCTTTGTTAATTATCTCTTCGATTCTCGCAGCAAGATCTCTGTGAAGTGACTAAGAGAGACCATATCTGGTATCAATCACTCCCCAATTATTTGTAGAACGTCTTGGTTCAAAAGTTCTTCTATAGTATTTAAGGGAACAGCTGAATCAGTATCATTTGGTGGTAGCAGTTATTTGTATCTACGAGTCAACTCCCAAGACTAAATTATTATCTGGCGTAGCTTGAGACTCTGATGGCTCGCAACCGCTTTTTTTATCATCAATGTTATCAGATATTGTACCTTTCTGAACTCCCGACAAAGACTCTTCATAGTCATCACTGTTTAGACTGATTGAATGACTTGACCTACGGTCATTATAGTCTTTATAATATTCGATCTCTACGATACGTCTATATAAGCTTGTATTGATTATTTCCCTTTTTCGCATACATAACTATTAGTTTCGTATGGGTTAGGTAAGTAAAGTAAGTAGACTCTGTTGTAACATTTATCATTCTCTTATATCAAGATATGAAAATCTTTCTTTGATGATAGCATACACGTCGCAATGTTCCATGCGAGATTTGACGTCAGTACGAATTTGTTTCTGATAAATGCATTGAAAATAATAAATATATTTTACGCATATATAAATTAGTATATAAATCTGCGATAAAAAATAACTACTTGTCGAATATTTTCTTAAAAATAATTAGTGAATACTTATATTATTTTAATAAGAATTACAACGAGTTCATTTCCATATTTTCTATGAGGTAGAATTCCCAGTGCTTTTTTTACGTGATCTCTTCTCTAGGACTCTAGTCCACTTTATACTACTTCGACTCTTACTATTACTAATACTATTATTATTACTACTACTACTGATAATAATAATAAACTTAAATATTATTTATATACATCAAAATATTATTTAATACTAAACATATCGATGCTTCATGTGTACCTATTTCTATCACAGCAGGTCAAGTGACGCGTCTTCATTTATATATTTTACGACAAATACATAACTAAAATTATACCATTTATTATTATATATAGTGTACATAATATATATATACATATAATATATCAATTGTTGTGCGAATGATATAATTTACTCTAAATAGCGATTGTGATTAATGTATTCATTCAATTAAAAGAATACATAAAAATAAGGAAACAAAATTTCCAGTTATTTCTGAATTTTGAAATAAACATTATACAAAATTTATTCATATTTAGCGCATTTATTGCAAATTATTAAGTCCTGAATGACACATTTGTCACACACATTTGTCACACACATATTTTTTGGATTTGAAAGAGATCTTTGTAGTCTTGTTTCCTTTGCAATATCTTATTTGACATTTTTTTCTCACACATGGGCCTACATTTATTGACTTTCCTTGTATATCTTCTTGTTCTCTGTGTTGCATATCTTGTAAATCGCCAGCAAGTTTTTCAACAAATTGAAGTACAAATTGTTTCAAGTACAAATTTTTCCCGGATTGCTTCTTTATATAAAACCCACGAATTTATTCCGGCTAAATCAAGAATATTACACAGGCCGTCTTCGAAATTTCGATTATATGGAGTACTTTCGTGCTGTCTGATCCGTCATGTAAAAACCGAATTTATTATAGTATTATTATAGTATTATAGAATCTAATTGTGTCAAAAATTATCACTTTTTCAATTTTTATAGATTTATATTTCGGACACAGTAGAAACACATTTTTTTTGACTTTTTCTCGTAAACTCTATGTATACAATGATTCAATTTGTACAGATTTGTTGAGAAATATGGTATACAATTATCCAACTGCTTTACGAATTTTGGTAAAATTCTTTTATTTCCACGAATGGTTCCAACGATAGTGGTTTTTCTATCGAGTAAATTTGCAGCTAGTGATGTGCTCATTAACTTTAAAAAAATTAATTCTACAAATAAGTATGATAATATATACCAAAAAATTATTACTCGGGTTTTATGAACCGTGGCAGTAGGTAGGTCATTTATTTCTCAGAAAAAAAAAGAAAAACGAATAAGAGAGACATGAATACACTGGATGTAAATAATAATAAAAGTCGTAAAGTCATAACTTCATTGGATAACATTAACTTACTCAATGTTGTTCGAATTAGAGAAAGTCTTTGTTCATTGACAATTTATTATATAAAATCGTATGAAATAATGAGATGCTTTTGTAGTTTTTGTACAATTCTTATTTTATACGGTTAATAATTTAAATCTGGTATAGATTAACTACAGTTATCCATAGGATTCGTTATGTTTATATATTAATTATCTATATATTATATTTATATAAAATAAACATTAGATGTCTCGCCGGCTTTAACATAACGTTCATTTTTATCAGAATTTCTTCTATTGCTATTGGCCGTATTTTAATAATAAACCTTTTAACAAAATAGCAATTATTACCTTTTTCTAGCATTGTGAATTTTTTATCTAAGAATGTAAAATCAATAGTAAATTCATTTTCTAGAATTTATGGTATACAATTTGAATATTATATAAAAACAAACGTAAGGAATAAATGTAGCCACAAGATTGAATGTCAGTCCACGTGCAGAGATTAGGCGAACACCTTACGCCGGACGTAGATCGTTGGCCCATGCTCTAAAAAACGTACTTGTGGATAGAAAAAGCAACAATGCGAGAATGAAAAAGCGAAAAAAATGATCATATAGAAGGCATGATAACAGGGAGTAGAATATATATATAATGTATAATTAATGAGTGAATTTTATTCTTCTTAATATTATTAAATACGATGAAAAGGCATTACTTGTATAGTTTCTATTTAATTGTTATAACATGTCTTTCATTAAATGCCAAAAGAAAAGATTAGTTTAACAAAATGGTCATTTTAGCATTTAAAAAATCTCATCTTTTATTTATTCTTTATCTTCTAAAGGCTTTTTAGCGGGATCGTTTGGAAACAATCTTGTGAATAAATAAAGTATTCCTGCAAGAATTTACATAACTCCATATAAATCTAATACTTTAATTAATATTCATAAATAATATTAACAAACTCCTGCTAAGAATGTGTGAGAGAGAGTGACAGAGAGAGAGAGAGAGAGAGAGAGAGAGAGAGAGAGAGAGAGAGAGAGAATGTATTAAAATATTAATTTGTTATAATTTCAAAATAAGCAATGAGAATGATCTTCGAGGGATCTATTAATTATTTATTCATTATATCAAATTACATGAAATAATTAGTGAACGTTTTCTGTATAGTTTTTATTTTATACACATAATAATTTGTTTCTACAGGTTCTATACTATATTTCACAGAATTCGTTATATATACATACATATATATATATATATATATATATATATATATATATATATATATATATATATATATATATATTTTATTTATTATATATTAATTATGTACGTATTGTATATATATTATATGTTTTAATTAATTTCGTCTTACAAATTTTAATCTTATTGGTTTTAATGTGAGGCTCATATTTAAACCCATTTCCGCAATTTTACGCTTCATCCGTATCTATTGCCGCCGAAATTCCTACTGGTGATTCTTCTCTCAAATTTTTTATTTATTCGCTCGTTTCCGGCCTACTTGAATATGGGTATTCGTCGGAGGATGTCACATTCGACGGACGGGTGGGAAGAATCTGTTTAGATTCAGGAGGATTCCTAGATAGTGCATTCGCATTATCGTTAGCGGTTCCTGCTTTATAACTTATTTCGAAGTTGTAGTCAGCTAGTTTTAAAGCCCATTTTGTTAGCCGAGAAGTTGGATCTTTAACTGATTTTAACCAGACTAAGGGTTTCTGGTCGATAAATAAATTAAATTATCGTCCATACAGATACTGACGGAAATAATGTATTGCGTAAACTATAGCTAATAGCTCTCTTTCGATTGTTGAATAGTTGCTTTCAGCTTGGTTCAACAACCATGAGCAATACGAGATTGGAAGGTCTTTGCCGATAGGGCCCTGACTCAATACGGCGTCGATTGCATATCCCGACGCATCCGGAGTTACATTGAACTCTTTTGTAAAGTCAGGATATTGCAAAATGGATTCTCGACACAATGCATCCCAGAGAGAGGTGAATGCCTTATCCTGTAGTTGGTTCCACGCGAAGGTTACCTTCTTTTTTAGCAGGTCCGTAAATGGTTTCACTAATTTGGAAAAATCTGGAATAAATCTTCGATAGTATCCAGCAAGCCCTAAAAACTGGCGAATGTTCTTGATGTTTCGCGATCGTGGGAACTCTTTGACAGCTTCGAGTTTTTTGGGATCTGGGTTCACTCCATCTTCCCCAATTATGTGGCCTAAGTATAGTACCTTTTTTTTTTAGAAATTCGCATTTATCTGGCTGTAATTTTAAATTGGCTGTTCTCAACCGCTGTATTAACTTTCTGAATTTAATTTCGTATTTCCGAAGCGATTTCGCGTGCAGGACCACGTCATCCAGATAAACAAACATTTCTTCGTCTTGGAGACTTATTAGAACAAGGTCCATAAGACGATGAAATGTTGCTGGGGTATTTTTGAGGCCGAATGGCACACGATTAAATTCGTATCCATGTAGTGTCGAGAATGCTGTCTTTTGCCTACCTACTGGATGTATTTCGAACTGATGAAAGCCCGACTTGAGGTCGAAAATCAAGAAATACTTTGCAGATCCTAACTGATCTAAGATTTCTGTAATATTAGATAGTGGGTACGCTCCCCCTACAATTTTCTCGTTCAACCCTCTATAATCTATTACTACTCGCTACTTTGGGTTTCCCTTCGAATACCTTTCTTGGGAACTACACGGATGGGTGAATTGTATGGCAAGATTATTGACGGCAGGATTATTTCATCTGCCAGGAGTTCTTTCGTTTGTTTATCAATCTCTTCTTTGTAGATAGATGGAAATCTATATTGTTTACTATGAATTGGAATCTCGTCCATTGTTATAATTTGGTGATTTATTATTTTGGTGCTTCCTAATGATTCTCCAGGCAGGTGAAAATAATCCGCGCTGATGGCTTTCTACGTTTTCTCTTTCTTTTTTATTTAGGTGTTCGAGTATCAGAAAAGATCGTACCTGCTCTATTCTTATCCTTAGGTTAACGTGTTTTCCTTTCTATTTGACCTATAGTCTTGGTAACTACTGAGGCGGCAGTTATAGCCTTAATAAATGTAATTGGACCAAATTTTTACTTCCTTTACCCACTGACTTGGCCTTACGTAGGTCGTGGATCTCGCACCGCTGAAGTTTTAAAGTGTGAATTATTATGTCGAAATCTCTTTCCGTAGTATTAATGACCTTGAGACACGCCTGACCTCGGTTATTCTTGACTAACGCGTCTCCTATAAATATATTCGGAAGAGTTTCGAATCTGGGTACGTAACCCTCTTTGACTTCATTATTCTCAATGCGAAAACGAAATATTGTGCATGATCTTGCAGGATCGCGAATTATTTCCCGACCTATGAACGGAATTTCCCTGTCGGGTAGCTCTAATGATTCTTTGGTGTAATTTACGCTCGCACCAATTTCTCCATGGAATTCACAGCTTAATATACTGTCCTGATTGATAGGAAAGGCACTACTTGGAAGCTTATAAGTTTATTGAGGAGATCTATTATAATAGAGCCTTATGTAGATATGTGGTTGCTAGTTATTCCACTAATTCTTATAGCTTATTCCTCATTCACTGCCATTCCGTTTCTGATAGCGTTTGCATGGACGATGTTCACTTCCGAACTCGTATCTTTTATGAATTTGCTTTGTCCGTGCAAAATAGCCGATTTAAAAAATATCGAAGGGGCTTTGGCCGTTGGACAATAATTGTCCACATTTATTCGTCTGTACAAGTTGCTATCGTGGCCTGTTTTGGACGAACATACTTGGTCGCGGGCTCGCCCACATTATTGCGGGTCGGGTCGTATTCGGCGTTTCCTGACGCGGACGCGCCTAGCATTTTGCTGCATGTTTCCAGCATTTGTCTGCCGAATGTCCTGTTCGGTTACATTAATCACATTTTTCCTTAACCTTCGGGTTAGTGAGACACGACGCGTTCCTTTTAGAATCTATCTTAACAGTTTTCCCCTTGGGAGGTGTTGGTAACAATTTCGTCTGGCGATCGTGTCGGGCGATGATTCTTTTGCACGTGGGGGAGGACTAGCTGCTATTTTCGCGTACATAGTTGGCCGTGAGGCATTTCGCGGTTTCATATCCCCTTTTTCCGCACGACTCACATTTCGATTTCTTGACAGCTATCGTTTGAACGACTAGTGTCTTATTCCTGTAAGGGGATTCAGCCCTTTCCTGATCTCGTGCGACTATTTAAGCTATACGGATGGGACCGTTCGATACGGAAGTGAAATCATAGCATCTCTCCATAATAAGCGTGATTTTAAATTCCGACGGTAACCCATTTATGAAGCTATCTAATATCTCGACTTCAATCTTACGCTTTTCCTCGGAAGGTATTCTATTAGGTGGTTTTAATTCTCCCTTCAAGATAATCTGTCTTAAATCGTGCATCTTGCCTATGTAATCTAGGACGTACTCGCTCGATTTCATCTAAGTGATACTGAATAAGCCTCTGTAATAATTCACAGACTTTGAGGGTTGAAATGCTGCCTTTAAGAATTCTCTTAGTTCTTCTACTGTGCTGATTTTTTCTTCTTCTACCACCAAGTACGCGTACCCTTCTAATTTAGTGTGAATAGCCCTTACTAGAGCCTGCTCAGCTTCGGCTGATGGGATTTCTCCGAAGAGTCTCATGGCTCGTTTACATGCGCGCCTAAAACGAAGAGCGGCATATTGTGTCCGACGAAGTTAAGTATGCTTTCCGTTATGTCTCATGCCAATTTGAGCTATGGCATGTTCAGTCTGGGTGTAGCCGTCGGTCTGTATTGTACATGTTGCCTACTTCCCGATTCATTACTCAATTTCCTTTTCAATTCGTCGAGTCCTCGTCTGAGCTTATCGATATCGAATTGCAGATATGAATCGCTTCTGGAACAGCAACGACTCTCTTCGCGTCTGGTTGTGGTATATCTAGAGGAGTGGTTACCGACGTGTATGCCATCGATAATTAAGAATTCATCCCGTTTATCTACATCGCATTCACGGCGAATTAGTAATTGTTCTCGTCCTTCCAATACTATTCTTTTCCTATATACAGTAACTTACTGTTGATCGATATGCTTTATCATATAGGCTAATTGTTCCCTGAAGGAAGAAATTTCGCTCATGACATCTTGAAGGATTTGTTCGCGGTATAATAACGCGCTTTCGTATGCTCTACTCTCTTTTTCGGTAAGATTTACATCCGTTAAAGGAAATCCACGTGGCAAAGTCATTTTGCTTGTTTGTGAAGAATAATGGAGATTAACAACGAGAAAGAATTGAAAATATAAATAAATATAATGTGACGTCAACAGTTGGGTCTTGAATGGCTGCAGAGTAACCGAAGTGCCTGCAGCCTCCCAATTACACCAAAACTAATCACGCGCCTCTTTTTCGGTCAATCCTTTTAGAATCTTACACGGGAGGGAAGCTCTTTTTTTCTCTTTTTCCTTCACAATAGGGCAGTTAAACTGCGCCAGGAAAGATTTTTTTAAACTTAGTTATTCGATGAAATGATGAGAGAGGCTCCGAATATCATTCATCGCGTCTATATTTCTTTCGTGGGTTCCCACTACTGACCCCTGAATTGGTTCCCTCTTGTTAGCGATAACTGAGGAATAATAGGGAGAATCGATTCTCGGTATTCGATACCCTTTCCTTCTCTTTTACAAATTGATTTATTTAGTATAAAATCGGTGATGGAAATTTACAATGAATGACAAGATTATGAGTCTTAAACATCGTAACTGCTAATTGTAAAGAATGTGCTTAGCGACTAACTGCAACGACGCGATCTTAACGACTGACTGCAACGAACTGATGATAACGGCTGCGATGAATTTATCTAGACGACTGCGGATGATAAAGTTCTGACGATGAAGTGTTTTCTGCTGCGGCCTCGCCAGCAACGTCTAGTCGCTAGGCGCGTACTATGCACGCGGTACGCCTGCACGTGCCCCCTTGCACGAGTCGTTCTCTTGCGTTTTTTCTGCCGTCAAACGCATTATGTTGCCAAGAGTGAAAGAGACATGACGCATTTACATTCCTCCACATACTTTTTGTTTTCCATCATCTTCCCATATTTCTTTCCTACGTGTCTTATAGATAATTCTAAATTAGTTATTAATTACAAGCTACAAATGATTATTCTTATGGGGAAAGAGAGGAGAATCAAATGAAAAATGGTATCGCTCTACAACCACACGTATTCTTGTCTATAAGGGTTTCTCTTCTTTAAAGTGTCTTGCATAGTTTCTGCTTGACCTATACACGAAGACGTGATTATATTAATGTACCGTTAAATTTACGAAAGTGATTAGATATTTAATAAATAAGTTACGATCGTTAGCGATTATCCAAAGAGAATTAATAGCAAGGTTTCAATTATTCTATAGTAAAGATAGCAATAACGAAGGAAATTTGTGAGTGCATACTTTCTATTATCAATATTTATATTACTCTATTTAGTATCTGAGATGTATATTTATGCGTCCTTGCTAAAACTTAAATGCTATGAAAAAATATAGACTGGAAAAGAAATTGCGAAATCGTAAACAATATTTTATACTTGCATCGGAAAGAGTTACACAGAACTTTATTTCGATTTGCATGATTTTCATATGTTTCATAACAGAATTGGTTTAAAATGATGACGCAATTATTGAATTCTGTTATTAAATATTCGAATAGAATCACTCATTAGATTAAAAGTACAATTTAAGTACGAATACTCAATGAAAAAACCTTGATGATGACCGATGCGTTAGGGTTGTGACAAATGTATAATTTGAAAGATATTTTCAGTTATAGTCAATTAGCAGGAATGTGTGTTTCAGCAAATGAAAATATTTAATTTGTTGCTATGTGTGTGAGTGCGAAAGAGTGACAGAATTAGGATGAATTAAAATTTTTCATCAAAAGTATTTATCTCGCTGAACGTATCCTACTAAAATATTGGTCCTTTATAGAAGTAATATAATTCTAAGATATCATCAATCTCATCGTACTTGGTAAAATAAAATTTTAATACTTCATTACGAAATGAATAATTGAATTCCTCTTTCAATCATAGTTTGTTTACCTTGTTTGACATTGATCAATCCAGTACTCTTAATTCGATTAGAAGAAATTTAATACATTGCCGCACAACATGCCTTTCATAAGGTAAAGGTTAATCAAAAGAACATTGCAGAGAAGAAAACCTATGACGATGTATTTTTGTTACATTACTAAAAAAACAATAATTTATAGAAACTTTAAATATAACAATAATACCGATCTTCAAGGTGTATAATAATACATAAACATAACATAAAGTTATATGAAATGACAAGTAGATGGTTTTTATTTTATATAGATAATAATATGATTCTACTAAAGATTGTATGCTATTACTCACAAAATTCGTTATGTGTAAATATATTAATTATGTTCTACATATATATATATATTCATGCATGTATATTCTATGTTTTAATTAATTTCTTTTTTCAAATTTTAATCTTATTGGTTTCGTTGGTTTTAATGTGATGCTCAACTTTACATCTATTTTTTCAATTTCTATTGGCTTGTTTATTGTAACTCTAAATCTTTTTATCAGTGTAGCGATTACTGTTGCCATCTCCAGCATAGCGAAATGTTGACCTAAAAAAATAAGACCAATTGTAAATGCATTTTATTTTGGAATTTTCTGGTATATACTTTCAAATAATCTATAGGCGTATGCAATTACCTATGCAATTTCTTCGACCGTAACTAAATGGAAAGAAACACGTAGAACAATTCCTTTCTGGTAGGAATCTATCAGGATCAAATTCTAATGGCCGTGGCCAATATTTCGCGCTTCTATGTAGTTTATAGATGAGAAATACTGCTGAACATCCTTTTGGTATAGTCCAATTTTTAGTAACTAAATATAATTAATAAATAAATATTAGTACTATAAAATACGTTCATATTATTAATAATGAAATATTAAACGTAAAACAATGAAAAGGTATATATAAAATCATTTTGAATGCAGAGATACCTTTTATATCTTGCTTTACTTTCCGGGCGATGACAGGACCTGCAGGAAAGAGACGTAACGTTTCCTTGATCACACGTTCCAAAAATTTCATACTTTTAATATCATTATATGTCATTGGAACACATTTCGGATCGTCGGAGCAGTAAATATGATTTACTTCCTCATATACTTTGTCCTTTGTGATCGAAGATTTGAAAGGCATGATAAGAAGTTAATATGAATATAATTTACGTCGGATACGTGATAACTATTTATTAAGAAAATGTTATGTATACTTACTTGAATTTCCGGGAATGTTGCAAGCATTAAGAGGACAAAGCTAATGGTTGTGGCTGAAGTTTCGCTTCCCTGAAAGTAATATACAGTTTTCCTTAATTGTCATTAATAAAAAAAAATTTATTGCAATTAAAAGTAATAAATACGACTTACAGCTATAATTATTGTATTCATTTCATCGCGAATATCTTTCTCCGTATATACTTCTCCTTCGTTTGATAACTCAAATAAAAAATCGAAAAGAGTCTTCTGTTTTTGTCCTTGAAAAATGAACAAGAATCTATCATTAATAAATGACAAGATTGAAAATTACATTTTATTCAAAGTATATTGCTTATTTTTACCTAATTTTTCCGCCGTCAATTCTCGATTAATTTTACTTCTTAACATAGATTCCATTTTTTCTTTGATTATCTTTAGGAACATAAATAATGATGTGTAAAGAAAATGTTACATTAAAATTTTTTAATTTTGAAAAGTAGTAATGGAATTTTAAAAATATTTGCTTTAATGATACCTTGTTTGTTACATTATCTAGGTAAGCCAAGCACGTCTGAAATTTCTTTCCTCTAGCTGTGTTATAAAAAATTATGTTGGGATGTAACCATAATTTAAAGACCCTTTGTGTTTCTATATCCATCACACTGAGAGTGCACACAAAAAATGTTAGAAATATATATTATAAAATACATAATATATTACAAAAATAAAAGTATCATTATTATTACCCTCTTATTGATTCAGCTAATTTACAATCCGGATTTGTCAGCAAATTTATTTGCGTATCCAACGTGGCATCTTCCAATAAAAAGTTTAGCAAAATTATAGTAAATTCATACAAATGTATATAAATTTTATAAACATTAAAAATTTCTAACTTAAAATACCATATATTATATCCAAAGTACAGAGAAAGACATAATCAAAAATGTCTAATTCTTCTCCAACGAAAGTTTCTAACTTTTCCATTAATGCGATAGAATGATTAACAAATACATCCATATGTGACTTTATAATTTTCATAAGAAACATTTTATTTAAAACTTTTCGATGTGAATCCCATACTGATGCTAAAATCAAATCAAAAAGAAAGCAATCAGTGATTAATTTACATATTTCACTTATATTACATAATATACATATTACTTTAATTTTCATATTATATTTAATTTGTTCGTTTATAAGTACATGTTTATAACAAAAGAGTAAAAGAGAAAAGATCTTGTGCATATTCATATAATACATTCATTTGTATGTGTAAGTAAAGGAGCATAAATTTTTTACTATTCAATTTCATAAGATTATATGTTACAAAAAAGAATATATTAGATAGTACATACTTATTATAATTATTTTTGTACAGGTGAACAATGTAGAAGATATATACTTTACCTGGAGCAATAAACAAACCATTGCCTATAATAGGTTTCAATTTTTCATATTCCTCGCTCTTATCAGTAATATTTGGACTATTGAGTACAGTCTTCCGAAAAAAAAAATACAAAATGAAAGGATTATGAAATCATTAAAAATTATTAAAATAACACTAACAGATCTTACCTTGATATATTCAGGATTCTCTATTACTAAAAATAATTTCGTGCCTATCCATACTCGCCACAATAATTGATAATTCTTACCTAGGTTTAGTATTTGCTTCCATAGAGCTAGAATAGAGGTTATAAATAATTATTGGATGAAATACTTATGTATAAAAAATTGCTAATACAAATTTACCTGTTGTGTCGCCAATAAACAGATGAGCATTTCCAATTATTGGAAATGCTTTTGGTCCAGGAATGCCGTTGATAATATTAAGCATATGTAATTTATTTAAAAAGTATTCTGCTATTCCATAGTATAGTCCAAATAAAATTGTTAGAATAATAATTAATATTACGGTGAAATACATGATGAATTAGATCGATAGGAATATATATAAACAACTTAAATATAATGAAAATAATCTTATATCTCTAATAATAATTGTTGAGATTTACGGATAATTTGATATCATCGCCCAACGACTCTTACTATACTTTTGTTCTAACAGAAACAGAGGATGGAATAGAAAAGCGAGGAATATTTAAAAGCATAAATAAGACTTTGCTCACGTGATTACCGTTTACATTTGGTATTTCTCTTTTGATTGGACAAGAACATTCTAGAAAGATCTGAGATGGCACCAAAATTTGTTTCTGTCCCCACTTCTTATTAATACAAAAAATGCGATGACTGTACATTCCGTTATAAACCGGTTTTAAATTAATTTTTTATTGGAATAACGAATATCTCATAAATCCAATGTTTATTCGCTTTTTGTTTTCATATATACTTCTGCTTTAATTGTGTGAATGAAGACAAAAGTTTAATTGGTATTAAAAATTGAGTAGGTAGTAGAAAAACTAGAAGAGTGCATCTTTAAGGTTTCACTTATCTTTAAGAAAATTAATTTATAATAATTTAGAAATAAGTATGAACTTCAATGTCTTTATCCATTGATCATTTATTATATAGAATCTTATAAAATAATCAGATCCTTTTGTAGTTTTTAACAATTCTTATTTTATACTGTAAAGACACCACGTAAAATGAAACAATTCCTCTTCTTTTGTGTATCCTAAATTACCGCCGTCATATGTGTCATGATGTATTCAATATAGATATATTCTTCTATTTGTGATATTTTTCTTCTTATTATTTCTATAATAATAATAGTAGTAACTGAAATAAAGTTAACTCTCACAGAAGAAACCATAACAAAATAACGCTGGGAGAAAAATCTCGCAGATAATCTGGAAAAGTCCTTGAGTTTTGATCCTTATGAAAAATAAAATATAATATATACGTTCATTAATATGTGATATATATGTTCATTCATTCTGAAACAGTAATCGACAAATGTATATACTTTATATTCAAATCTAATCCCACACAATTATACTGTTGTTGTATCAAGGATCACCGCGAAATTCTCGTGAGTTATTAGTGGAAGAAATATAGATAAGAGATTGAAAAGTAACAACTTACTAAATTATCAAATAAGGGGTAGGGGAGAGTAAATTATTTCATTAGTTTCGTTAGAATTGAACGTATGATTTCTTGTGTTACTAATCTAAATGCTAGCGAATGTGCTGCACATTGCTTACATAATCTCTATATTTGTAATCTATAAATATAATGAAGAACTACAAATATCACAGTAATACATTTTTTCTTCGAAAAATGTCGAAAAGGGCATTTACGCCGTCGATGAAGACAGAAGTAATTCTTGAACTATTAAAAAAAGGTGTCATTTTAAGGACGAAGATTTAATCCAATGTATTGAATTTTCGAAAAGTTACCTTCGAAAAAATCGTGTAAGATATGTTATTTTTATTCGAGCATAATTTATGCAAAAACGAAAAGTTCTTTCCAAAATTCGGAAAAGATATGCAGTAAACTCGTTGTGAAATTGAGAACATGATCGGCAAAATTGGTCAAGAATTATGCCTGTTCTCATGATGGCATAAATCATTAAAAAATTTGAGACAAATATCATCGACTCATTGTTTGCAATGACATTACACTAGGCGCTTGGCTCGGAATTCGTCTGTTTTTCATGCAAAATTATTATTTACATTACCGCGTTACCGGAAATGAATGGAATAACGCAATGTCTTCTATGGATCCAGGAAAACTCGTCAGGAAGATACGCGATAAAAAGCATTAAGTCAATTTAAATGTGTAAGGATGTAATTTAAGTATAATGATAAAAAATTTCGATATCCACGTTTCGTTACTGCGTATCGGTAATTATCCTAGTAAAACTCGGTTATCTTATTGTTATGAACTTTAAATGTGCAAATTGATTAAAATAGCAGTTTTTCTCGAACTATCCATGAAGATGATAAGAACGTGCATGGAAAGGAAAGGAATGATGCTGATTGATCGTAGTCTATCAGATTATACAGCTCGAAATGGTTAAATTCGATTGTATGTAAACTTTGTATTTGTGAAACTGAATAACAACCGTACTGCTATAGAAATCAATCTCATATTTTAAAATTTTACTTTGTTCATTCAAATCAGATGGAAACATTCATAAACTATTTTTTGAATTATTATTAAATCAGATAAATTTTGTTGAGATAGTTATAATAGATATGTGGGAATAAGAATTTATTATTTCTTGAATGATATTCATTTCTTCTCAGTTATCACTGTATTCTATTTTTAGATAGTATCGAATTTTTTCTTGTTGTCAAAGTTGTCTCTTCCTCCCTCTACATTTCATTTTAATCATACAAGAAGTACGCATGCAGGCGCGCATTATTGAAAATCCTAAGTACGCGCAAGATTTCTTTCGACAATATTTTGCAACTTTTGCAAAATTTATTTTCTTGTCTTTTATTTTGCATGTCCTTCGTCTACTTTTTTACCTATATGACCATAATGGGTGAACTAACATAATCTATGTAGTAGAGGGAGTTTTTCAAACTGTGGTCAGGATTGATATATTGCTCGTTTTTTAAATTCAATTTTTCTAAAAATCCGGTTAGTATAACTTTCGAGACGATTAAGAATGATCGGACGTTCGAATTGGAGAGTTGATAACGTAATTAGATATTTTTTTATAATACATTCTGGATGAATAGAAAAGCATGGAGTAAGGTATTATTGTATGAGCTTATTTATCTGCGCTGTAGGTGACGGAAGTATCGAAATGTTTAATTTTTTCATTGATTCTTGAAACTATTTATGATTAGGGGAGTCAAAGTATCATTTAAACATTGAATTATTTGAAGAAAGGAGCGTGGATAATTGTATAATTAAAACGGAATGGAAGAACTGACGAAAAAATTTCCACAAAAAATTGGGTTAAATATATGTAATATTTAAGAAAATGGAAAGTAATAACTGAGCCGTTTATTTTGAAAGTGGCCTAAGTCCATTTATCTTCAAATCAAGATATTTAAGGGTTTGCGTTTCAATGAATTTAAAAATATACGTATAGGATACTAATGAGTCATATTGCTTAAGTGTATCTAAGGAAGTTAAATTTATAGTTCCTATTAAAATAGTGGCAATTATTAAGTGAATAATATGCGTTTTCTTATCAAGAATAGAGTTAGGCCACTTTCAAAATTTACAACCAGATTCATTATAAAATTTGAATTATTCCACGACGATGAATGCTACTTTTCCATTTTAATTACAAATAACCGAGATAATAAAGAAAAGTATAATCTTAGATTAATCGAAATATTTTTAATTTTTTAGTGAAACTGTAAATAAGATATAATCACTGAAAATTTTACCGACCGCAGGTAGATATTTCTTTTTGTATATCGTCAGGCATATATCCGACGGATATGCTATTAAGATTTCAATTCAAGTAATTGACTATACTTTACTAGATGTAGTATTTTTAACAACCGTAGTTAGGGTAGACTTCTGTTTTATCGATATCAGGTAATGCTGCTTATTTATATTTTGACGTCAACAGTTGAGTCTTGAAGGTTGTAGAGTAACTGTTGTGCCTGCAGCCTACCAATTGCACCAATCCAATCATGCGGCTCCTTTTCGGTCAATCCATTCGGATTCTTACACGGGAGCGAGGATCTTTTTTCCTCTTCTTTCTTCACAATTGGGCAGTCAAACTGCGCCAGGAAAGATTTACTTTAACTTAGTTATTCGATGAAATGATGAGAGAGCCTCCAAATATCATACCTTGTGTTTATATTTTTTTCGTGTGTTCCTACTACTGACCCTTAAATTGGTTTCCTCTTGTTAGCGATAACTGTGAAAGCATAGGGTGAAGCAATGATCGATATTCGACATTCTTTTCTTCTCTTTTACGAATTGATTTATTTAGTGTAAAATCGGTGATGGAAATTTACAATGAATATCAAGATTATAAGTCTTAAGTATCTTAACTGCTAATTGTAAAGAACTGTGCTTAGCGACTAACTGCAACGAAATGATCATAACGACTGACTACAACGAAATGTTGATAACGACTGCGATGAATTTATCTAGACGGCTGCGGATAAGGGTTTCTCTTGAAACTATGAAAGTGTCTTTCATAATTTCTGTTTGACCTACACACCAAGACGTGACACCTCCCCTCCTAAGTAAACCGCTTCGATTTCGCGTGTTCCGGTGACTTAGTTCCACGTGCTGCAATTATTTTCTCAAGGATAGGTTATTTTACCGATATCCTTGCGGTGGGGGTCGGAGTCTCATTGATTCCTTCTGCTAGCATTGGATGTTCATATTCGACACTTACACTGGTTTCGTTGTCGTTCCTGACCTTGTTCTCGTAGCTCCTTGATAGTCATTGTCGTCCTAAGTGTAAAACTGATCTATCAATGAACTCCAGATTGCACCTAGCAGGAGTAAATTTCAACCATACACTGAGTGGACCACGTATCCTCAGATAACCGGATCAACACAAATTTTAATGCCCTTTATTATTATAAATAATCCAATGACACTATCATTCGCTGATCGGAACATGAAAAATCCTTGCCACAATTTCGAGAGGGTTATATTAGTGAGATCATCTTCTCCTAGTACATTGTAGAATGAGATGTTGTTTGGTGGAACATGGTGTCCAGTTTCTCCTCTCGCTATAGTATTTAGAAGACTAGGTTTTTCTGCTGGGAACATGTTGTGATCCCTTAAATTATTCAGATCATACAGTAGATTCGGCTTGTCATCAAGTGGTGCACATAGCTAAGAACGAAATTATTTGTAATCGTAGACAAACCCGAATATATCAAAGTAAGATATATTAACATTATTTTAATAATTTTTAATAATTATATAATCTTTTTATTTTATATTTTTATCTTTTATCGAATGCCTGTACTCAATAGTCCAAATATTACTGATAAAAGCGAGGAATATGAAAAATTTAAACATTTTGTGGGCAATGGTTTGTTAACTGCTTTAGGTGAAGTATATTTTCTACGTTGTTTATCAATACATTAATATATATATGTATATATATATTAAATTTTAGAAAATTGATCAGTAAAAATTTTTGCTCCTTTATATACTCATACAAATAAATGTTTTATATGTAAGTTTAGACGAATAAAATAAGTAAAGTATGTAAAGTAAAGTGTTGCTGTCCTTTCGATTTTAAGCATCATTATGGAATCATCATCGAAAAATTTTAAATGACGTCTTTCTTTTAAAACATACAAAATCGCATATGGATGTATTCATTAATTATTCTATCGTTTTAATGAAAAAATTGGAAACTTCAGTTGGAGAAGAATTAGATGTTTTCCATTATATTTCTCGCTGTAGATTGGATATAATCTGTAGTAGAATTTAGAAATTTTTATACGTGTATATAATTGACGTTTTTGTTTAAAGTTTATTATAATTTTGTTATACTTTATATTAGAAGACGGCATACTGGGTAAGAAAATAAATTCGCTGACAAATCCGGATTGCAAATTAGCTGAATTAATAGAATGGTAATAATAATGAAACTTTTATTTTCGTAAGGTATTGTATGTTTTTCGTCTGCTTTTTCAGTGGAATGGATATAGCTGCACAGAGGATCTTCAAATTATGGTTACATCCGGACACAATTTTTTATAACATTGCTATAGAAAAGAAATGTCTGGCGTGTTTGTCTTATTTGGATAACTTTACAAATATAGTATAATTTGAAGAAACATTTTTTAAATTGTATTCCTACTTTTCAAAATTTTAGAATTTTAATATTATATTTTCTATATATATTGATGTTTTTTATTCCTAAAAATAATCAAAGAAAAAAAGTAATTTATATTGAAAAGTAAAATTAATCGGGAATTGGCAGAGGGAAATTTAGATAAAAATATAAAATATACGTTTAATAAAATTTAGTTTTCAATCTTTTCATTTACTAATAATATTCATGAGATTCTTGTTCATTTTTCAAGAACCAAAGTTAAGGACACTTCTAGATTTTTCATTTGAATTTTCGCACGAAAGGAGAAAATATTCGGAGAAAGATACCCGCGATGAAAGGAATACAATAATTATAGCTGTAAGTCGTATTTATTATATTTAATTGCAACAAAATTTTTTTTATTAATGATAATTAAGAAAAACTGTATATTACTTTCAAGGAAGCGAAACTTCAGCCACAACCATTAGCTTTGTACTTTTAATTCTTGCTACATTTACGGATATTTAAGTAAGTGTATAATACATTTTCTTAATTATTTGTTATTATGTATCCGACGAAAATTATATTCATATTAACTTCTTATCATGTCTTCCACATATTCGATCACAAAGTACAAAGTATGTGAGGAAATAAATAAAATTTACTGCTTGGACCATCCAAAACGTATTCCAATAACATATAATGATATTAAGAGTATGAAACTTTTGGAACGTGTGATTCAGGAAACGTTATGTCTTCGCAATTCCAGTCATCGCCCGGAGAGTGACGCAAGATATGGAAGGTATCTCTGCATACTAAATGGCTTGTTTTATGTTTTTTATCATTAATAATATAAATATATTACATAGTAATAATATTTTTTATTAATTGTATTAAGTGAGAGAAGGTTGGACTATACCGAAAGTTAGTTCAGCAGTGTTTCTCATTTATAAACTTCATAGAAGCGCAAAATATTGGCCACGGCCATTAGTATTCGATGCTGATAGGTTCCTATCGGGAAAGAATTGTTCTACATATTTCTTTCCATTTAGGTACGGTCGAAGAATTTGCATAGGTAATTACATACTTCTATAGATTATTTTATAATATATTCCAAAAAATTCTGAAATAAAACACATTTACAATTGATTTTATTTTTTTAGGTGAAAATATTGCTATGCTAAATATGACAGTAATCAACGTTATACTGACAAGAAGATTTCTAATTAAAATAAATAATCCGATAGGAATTGCAGAAATACGTTTAAAGGTAAGCCTCACATTGAAACCGGCAAAACCAATAAGATTAAAATTTGAAAGAAGAAATTAATTAAAACATATAATATATATAGAATACATACATAATTAACATATATACATAACGAATTCTGTGAAATATAGTATAGAATTTGTACCAGAAGCAAATTATTATCTGTATAAAATAAAAACTGTACGAAAACCGTTCACTAATTATTTCATGTAATTTGAAATATTGAATAAATAATTAATAGATCCCTCGAAGGTCATTCTTGCTTATTTCGAAATTCTAATAAATTAATATTTTAATACATTCTCTCTCTCTCTCTCTCTCTCTCTCTCTCTCTCTCTCTCTCTCTCTCTCTCTCTCTCTCTCTCCCTCTCACTCTCTCCCTCATAAATGAGAATACTCGACTGTCGCATGTAGAGTCTTATCCTGCGATGAAACTAGATAAGATAAATAATCTACTTTGTTTAGAAAATCCCATCTACAATTTATAAAATATAATGATAAAATACTTCTAGTATGAAATAAGGTAATTATTTATAGGCCGTTCAACCAGACGATTCGAGTGATATTATTCAACGCACGCGACGAGAAAGTGATCGAGTGAAGAGTGAATTCATAAATTTCAGTTTTTTGATTCAGTCTTAAATATAGTTTTATCCATCAAACAATTAGAGCTATTCATTCATTTCGCTCGTAACGTGTGTGATTTCAGCGATAGGACAAAATATGGACTACAAAACAAGGGAGAAACGCTATCTCTTCGTTGCGTCTTTGTAAGCTTGTATTGATTATTTTCCTCTTTACTTCGGCGGCATCTTCATATTTTAGAGAAAAAAAGTAAGAGAAAGAGAGAGAATGACAGTGAGTGAGAGAGAGAGAGAGAGACAGACAGAGAGAGAGAGAGAGAGAGAGAGAGAGACAGACAGAGAGAGAGAGAGAGAGAGAGAGAGAGAGAGAGAAAGAGAGAATGCATAACTTATCAAGTATGCAAGCAAAAAACATTCTTTTTTATCGGATTCGGCCGAGGCTGTATATGTAATAATTGCGTCATACATAACGGAAGTTCATGAAAAAACTATATGATGTAAATTTTGGTATTCTAATCCTATAAACATATCTTTCCTTTTCTCTTCTCATTCTGTTTCATATCATCCTCTCTGTCTCTCCCTCTCCCTCTCTCTCTCTCTCTCTCTCTCTCTCTCACTCTCTCACATTGTTAGCAGCAATTTATTAATATTATTCATGAATATCAATTAAAGTATTAGATTTATATGGAGTTGTGTAAATTCTTGCAGGAATATTTTATTTATTCACGAGATTGTTTTCAAACGATTCCGCTAAAGAGCCTTTAGAAAATAAAGAATAAATAGATGATGAGATTTTTTAAATCCTAAAATGACTATTTTGTTAAACTAATCTTTTCTTTAGGCATTTAATGAAAGACATGTCATAACAATTGAATAGAAACTATACAAGTAATGCCTTTTCATCGTATTTAACAATATTAAGAAGAATAAAATTCACTCTTTAATTATACATTATCTACATGTTCTACTCCATGTTATCATGCCTAGTGTTCTATATAGATAATCATTTTTTTCGCTCTTTCACTCTCACAATGTCTCTTTTTGCTATACATCTGTACGTTTTTTGCAGCATAGATCAACGATTTATGTCCGGCGTAATGTGCTCGCTTAATCTCTGCACGTAAACTGACATTCAATCTTATGGCTACATTTATTCCTTACGTTTGATTTTATATAATATTTAAATTGTAATCCATAAATTCTAGAAAATGCATTTACTATTGATTTTACATTCTTAGATAAAAAATTCGCAATGGTAGAAATGAAAGTAATAATTATTATTTTGTTAAAAGGATTTATCATTAAAATATGACCAGTAGCAATAAAAGAAATTCTGATAAAAATGAACGTTATGTTAAAGCTGGCGAAACGTCTAATGTTTAATTTATATAAATATAATATATAGACAATTAATATATAAAAATAACGAATCCTGTGGATAATTGTAGGTAATCTCTATCAGATATAAATTATTAACCGTATAGAATAAGCATTGTACAAAAACTACAAAAGGATCTCATTATTTCATACGATTTTATATAATAAATGGTCAATGGATAAAGATTTTCTCTGATTCGAACAACATTGAGTAAGTTAATGTTATCCAAGGTTTGAGGTTATGTTTCTGAAGTGGTCGGTAAAATTTTCCTGAATGATAACTACTTTAGAATTTATCGACAATCAGTTTGAATGTATTACTAACTAATATTGAAATCGTTCAATAATTTGATACTATCTCGTTGATCGCTGGCAAACGTTAGAACAACTTCTACCAATAACGAAAAGGTAGCATTTATCCTTAATAAAATAATTATTCTACTTTCCCGTTATGCTTACTGATATTTATTTTCATTTTTGGACGGAATCAATCTTTATTATACATTTATTCATGTTTTGTTATCAAACAATTAAATGTTTACGTGACACTTCGTAGTTAACAATATTTTTATGATGTAAAAAAATTTTCTCGCTATATCAATAGTTTCTGAGACAAGTGTTATTTTCGTATCCTCTCCACTTACCGCGTCCATACGTTGAATGATACGTTACTCAATCAATTTGCATTCGTCTATGCTATATCACGAAAATATTCCTATTATTACAGTAACGGTCCTCCTATTCTAAGATCCATTCATTTTTTCTTGTCTTAGAAGTCGTGGCGATAAAATTGCTAGAAAAAACCTAATTGAGTACAGAAATAAATATTCTGGTTACAGTTCCAGAAATTGACCACTTGAGATCATTGCGGATCATATCAAAAAAAAAAGTAGATGAATAAAGTTTAGAAGAAAAGTCATTTGCTATTATAATAAATTTGCAAGAGTTCCGTTATTATTAAAAGGAATCTGACTCGATCTATCGTATTGTTGATTGCCTGCATCCGTATGGGCGTATCAATACTGTTTGTATCAATAAAAGTTAGATGGTGTGTAAGGAATGAGAGATAGAGAGAAAGAAAAAGAGAGTCATTTTTGACCTCAAGGAATGATTCGATAGTAATTTAAAATAGGGTGAACTTATTATTGAGAATAAATATATATCTCAAACAAATTTTTCTTTCTTCCAAAATAAATAGAATAAATATAAATGAAATTAATAGAAAAAAATATTTCATATGATTTAAGGTTCATTTCTATATAACCGTTCGGTAGTTGTTCTGAGTCTGAACATTTACGTACGGTCGATGACTGTACGCGAATGAAACGATCCTTAAGTTAACAATTCCTCACTTATGAGTGTCTACGGTCGCCAGTACAAAGCAGCGAACATGAAATTATTTAACCATTTTGGACGAAATATCCTGATGCGTACACGACCAATAAGCATCATTCCTTCTCTTTCTAAACTTCATATTCTTCCTTGAACCCTACCCATTCTCTTTCACTTTTCTTATTTTATTACCGTCTTCGCTGGTAACACAAGAGAAGCCATCGTCGAAATCAACCCTCTACTTTGAAGTTAAAGATAGTAAGGCTTATTGACTAAATTAGTCATGTCTCACTCTGATGTAGACAGCAGAATTTAACGATACACAATAACGAAACGTGAATACCGAAACCATCGTATCTCAATAAACCTTCGTATATCTTAGATATATTAGATATATCGTTATAAATTTAAATTCACAAATTGCTTTTCATCGCGCAACTTTCTCACGAGTCCTTCAGAATACATCAACGACATTGCATTATCCCAAGAGTTTTCAGGAAAATGGCAAAATAAAAAATTAATTTTCATGGCAACAACTAAAAAATTCCAATCCTTGAGTTGCCATTATTCATGGTGACCAGTATCTTCGATAATTTGTATGTATGACCGCCCATCGATAGATATGTCTAACCCTTCTGAATTCGAGAAATTTTCAATATAATTTTTCTGCAACTCCAACTCATTTTTACTATGAAATTCCAGCTATTCCAGAACTTTTCGCCAGATTGATAATAATTAGCATATGTCAAAATATCTACCGACATGTATAAAAATACAAAGTTATTTATTGATGCTAACGTTGACAATAGTTCTACCAGTTTATATTACAAAGTTACCGCAACAATGACAACGGAGTGCAAAAACTAAAAAAATAACGTATGTGATGAAAAGTACGAAACTTTTCCTTTGTTTTCGTGTGCTATAGTCCTTTCTTGGCTTACCACTTTATGAACGTTATGCATTTATTTCGCCATTTGACTATACGACTTTTATTATTATTTACATCCAATGTATTTATGTCTCTCTTATTCTTTTTTCTTTTTTTTTTCTGAGAAATAAATGACCTACCTATTGCAACGGTTCATAAAACACGTGGAATGATTTTTTGGAATATATTATCATATTTTTTTGGAGAAGTAATTTTTTTTAAATTAATGAGCACATCACTAGCTGCAAATTTACTCGATAGAAAATCCACTATCGTTGGAACTATTCGTGGAAATAAAAGAATTTTACCAAAATTCGTAAAGCAGTTGGATAATTGTATACCATATTTCTCAACAAATCTGTACAAATTGAATCATTGTATACATAGAATTTACGAGAGTAAGCCAAATAAAAATGTATTTCTACTGTGCCCAAAATATAAATCTATAAAAATTGAAAAAAGTGATAATTTGTGACACAATCAGATTTTATAATACTATAATACTACTATAATAAATTCGGTTTTGACATGACGGATCAGATAGCAGAAAAGTACTCCATAAAACCGAAATTTTGAAGACGGCCTGTGTAACATTCCCTGATTGGAAACAAACGTTGAAATAAATTTCATTCTTCTTGAAAAATTCTAAACTTTAATAAATTTAAAGTTATTATACTGGAAATTTTACCGATCACAGATACATAATCTCTTTGGATATTATTGACTTACTCGATATAGTTCAAAGTAGCGGAGGTCTGTACAATTAATAATATTCCTTAATGAACTATTTAATCAATAATTGCATGATTTATTACTCTTCATTAATAACATGTGTACATTATTTACTTATTTTATATATTTATTAAAAACGACTGTTCTACATGAACAATCATATATGAATAAAAATATATCTACATTACGTGACATCGATGAAACGGCATTTTACCTTATCGATCATTGGTGAATGTACGTTTGTACAAAAATATGAATATTAACTTAAATTAAAATCTTCGTGATATATCTGTCAATTACATACGTCTTACGAAATATAAATATATATATATGTCGGACCGAGAAAATATTAAAGTATTTAATATTTTAATATTTAATAATGGTTTCTATAAAATAGAAACATCCAATCTGAAATTTTGAATTAACTCTGGAACCAATCGCTTCCTCGTCCCGTATGTTTGATAATATCTCTCCATTCGTCTGTTCGAATGGGCTATGTATATTTATTTTATTTCTTTCTAAAAGTATTTTGTTGGTATGAATATCGATATACATCGACGTTAATCATTACATTATATAACTTGTAATGACGGGATTATTTGAACGTGATATATTAGTTAACTTGTCTAGTTTCATCATATAATAAAACTTCATGTTTCAACTAAGTATTCTGATTTGAGAGAGAGAGAGAGAGAGAGAGAGAGAGAGAGAGAGAGAGAGAGAGAGAGAGAGAAAGAGATAAATGACGAGCGCATTGCATTTTTTTTTCTGTCACACTTTTATATTCCAAAAGACTTTTAATAGAACGATTCGAAGATTGATACGGCATGATCGAGATAAGGTTCTACTTTCGTAAAGGCCAATTCGATTTGAATCTTAATCCTTAAATAATAAATGCCCAATGTTTTTTGAAATTCGAACGATATCTATTACAAATTCGAAGTTAAAAGATAATAAGTCAATGTACGATACGTATGGCTACGATGCAACATTTATTTGTTTATTTCTACCTACATGCACACGCACACATTTATTAAAGAATTATATAACAAATATATCTATCTATAGACAACTATCTTTATTAAAGAATTATATAACAAATATATCTATCTATAGACATCTATCTATAAAGAAGTGGATAATTATGCACGTTTATCTCATCAATAATATGTTTATCTTATCGATTTCGATGATTTTTGAATATGTTCTCAGTTTCATGATTTTAAACAACTTTTTCTCGATAAATATAATCATATAACTCGATCTTAGTTTACGAGATATCTATGAAAATATATAATTTTTTTATTTTGTTCAGATGCAATTTAAATTCAATCAATATCTACATCTAAACAGTAACTCAAATTTAAAATCACGATTAAACGAGTATCGATTTAATTTCAATTAGTTTATGTTAAGTTCGAGGTTGATTAAAATTGATTTGGATTTTGGAACTTTAAGTAAAAATGAAACTAAATCAATAATTTTTCAATAATGATAAATCATTATTTTTTTTTTTTACATTTTTGACTATTTGAAGATAGACTAAGTTGTGTTTTTTTTTTCATCTCTTTCCGTTAACAAATTAAAACGTGAGACATATAATATAATATAGTCATGTCCGTTGAATCCAAATGCAATTTAGTAAAATATCGCAAAAATTTTAAGAGCGCATATGGAACACGTATCAAAGTTAAAACGTTCAAAAATTATCTTCATAAATATCTCATGAATTAGTATCTATATATATGTTTATATATCTATACAAGGAAAAATAGTTATTGAAAATATTGATTTCAACGACTCTCTATATAATTACTAAAAAATATAAACGATTCTCTATTATTTTGAGGATAGAAAATTCCGTTGTTAGGTGGCGATTGGGAAAGTAAGAAAAAGAAGAAGAGGACAGAATAAGAAGAGGAAGAAGAAGGAATAGAAAAAAAAATAAAGAATAAGAGATAAGAAAACAAAAAGAAACAAAAAAGAAAAAGAACAAAAAGGAAAGATGTAATAGACGATTGGATAAAAGTAAACATCTCTTAGGATCTATACCTATTTGGTGATTTATCTCGAGTCAAATCGAATCACTGCTTCGAGATTTACGTTAACGATCCGAAAAATGCAGATCGTAGAGAAAGGCTCGGTATGCGCGAAAGGGCGATTTGGTATGGTTGGGAGAGAGAGAGAGAGAGAGAGAGAGAGAGAGAGGGAGAGCGTTTAAAGCGGGTGAGGTAGGGTTTTAAGGAGGGGAAAGGAGTATTAGCAAAAACGACAAAGTTATTTGCTATACGTATATCTAGCATATATCGTGCGTATTGGGTAATGCGTAAGGTCCTGAAGAGATGATGAGGTGGAGGAGGAGGAGTAGAAGGATGATGATAATAATGTGTGCGTGGCTGGGCACACACGAACGCGTCTCGCGATATTTCACGATTAGATTTCCACGACGGGGTCTTCGGCTGCCCGTATATTTACATGTATGATTTATATATCCCGCAGCTCGAAAAAGCGCGCATGTCGCTAGGCGAAAAGAAGGAGGAGACTGATGGCCGTGGGCGAGCCGGAGTGAAGGGTGGTTATAGGGCCGTTCTTGGTTACGACCATTCGTCGACATTTCGCTGACAGTTACTCGGCTATTATTATTAACAGAACACGTTTTAAAGTTTCGCACACGTAAATCGGAGAAAATTTTGTCGAATTTTCGTCGTCTAACGATTATTATTAACGATTATTTTGCAATTCCAATGATCGATAGATCGATCTCTCCAGACCCTTCTTCCTATCCCGTATTCCCTTTCCCCAATACCATTGAAATTGTCCCTTCGAGGATAACGAAATGTAACGTATAGCACAAATCGTTTGCGATTGATTTTGTACTAAGATAATTCGTTGTTTATTTTTGTGCTATTCATTTGATTGGAAAATTATCCGAAAGTAAATGGTAAAATAAAAGTCGGTGCGATGGTATTGCGCGCGAATTTAACCAAATGCACACGTGTGCTCGAACGCGGAAGGTATTCTCTGTCTTTATCTCTTTCTGTTTCTTTTCTCTCTCTTTCTCTTCCTCTTTTACTGTTAGATGGACCTTAATTAAAAAAGATCGCAAGCGAATTCTATGATACGTTCTCATTTGCGTGTAATACGTCCATTATAATGCTTAAAGTTAATGCCACCGTTAAGATGGTGCGGCCTTCGGGGTGCAACTTTGTTGGATTTTTGTTCTTTTTATTTCTTTTTTTGCAAAATAATGCAAAGGGCATTTCTGTTTCTTTCTCTCTCTCTCTCTCTCTCTCTCTCGCTCTCACACGCCTATCTCCTCTTCTTTCCACTATTATTACTACTACTATTATTACTACTAGTATTATTACTACTATTGCTATTACTACTACTATCACTACTACTACAATTACAACTTTTCTTTTTCTACCTGCGCTCCCGCCATTGTGACCGCAAGGGCGCAATTAATTATTGCGTGCCCTCAAGATACCACATTGTTGCATCCTCTTGTATTAGTGTATCTTTTTTCTCCGGCACATGTGCGCGTGTTTTTGATATACATGTGAGAAACTCCTTTTGACTTTTAACGCACAACCCGTTCACAAGTACGTGCCAAGATACTCTAGGGACCCTTCGAAATTTAATTATTCACAAATACATAAAAATACATTTTCATTTGTTTATATCGTTAATATTATATTTAATACCATTTCAAGTTGTTCGTTGTATTATATGCGAATAATATCATATCGATGAATTGATAACGATACAACGAATACGACGATATACAATATAAATAATATTACAATAGAATTTCATCGAAAAATTATAATTTTGTTAATTTTAATATTATTGCGAAATATCATTCGTATCTATCTACGTCAAGATGATATCACGTTAATTCGATACGGACTAATAAGAAATATTGAGTGAAAATTTTTAAGGCAATAAAAGCATCCTATAAGCTACGAGAAATAAATTATAGTTACGAAACATATTTCCTCTCGTAAATCGATGTTCTCGTTACCACTAATAACAATAATGAACGTGTATAGTATCCAGTATATCTGGTAACAAATTTTCTTTCTCTCTCTCTCTCTCTCTCTCTCTCTCTCTCCCTCACTCTCGTATCTACTGCAAAGAGTAGAAAAATTCTCCCTCTTTCTTTTTCTTTTTTATTCTCGGAGTAATATATATCGGTTGAAAAGAAAGAGGCAGAAAACGAGGCAAATCGACATTTTCTTCTTGCGGTAACAGCGTCGCGTGTCGAACAAAAACAATCGGGTCTACCGGAGCGCATAATTAACGTGAACAGAAATGAGTTGAGAGGGATGAGAGAAAGAGAAAAAGAAAGAGAAAGAGAAAGAGAAAGGGAAAGAGAAATAGAAAGAGAGAGAGAGAGAGAGAGAGAGAGAAAGAGAGAGAGTGTGGGTGAGAGAAAATGGAAGAGGAGAGTAGGAAGAGCGACGATTAAATGACTCTTCGCCGTGGTGGAATTAATTAGTCCACTAGTCGATCGAACTAGTTGAAGGCAAACGATCGAATAGTTATCGCATGTTTCTAAAAGGTAGGTTGATTTAAAGATCGATGACCTAATCGGTTAGTATGATCTTGTAGGTATATTATAGCTTAATTTGAACAGTTGATGTCGTCGTTCGTTTATCTCTACGTGATCACGTTGACGAACGAAAACTAAATAATCGTTCTTTCTCTCTCTCTCTCTCTCTCTCTCTCTCTCTCTCTTTCTCGCTCTTTCTGTTTCTCCCTTTCTTGTTTTCTTTCCATCTTTCTTCGTGCCTAAGTAACCTCAAAGAAAGCATCATGCTAATGTTAAACTCGCCCGCGAAGAAGTTATTTGCACTTTCGTGCAAGTATGCAATTTCGCAATTTGATGACCTAATTCGACAAAATGTATCTATGTATGTGTATATATGTACGCACATAGGCCAAGACATAAAACTTTATTGTTCTTAATGGGATATAAAATACGATTAGAATTAAAAGTAAACATTGCGGAGGTAATCAATTATAACCAGAACCGATTTTTCACCACACTCCCTCACTCTCTTTCCTTTTTTTTATCTTAAGCGATGCGCTTCGCAAAAGTCCATATCTCTTTTCTTTGATCAAAAAAAAAAAATATATCCAACTTCATATTACACATTGAAGAGACGTTAATGATTGTTCGGAATACAAAAATATATCATGTAAATAGAAAGGATTTTCACGTTTCGCGATCACTTGTGATTAATTTCATTTAAAACTATAAGGTAAGAGTAACTATGTGCTAAAAACATTTTGTAATTTTCGAAGAATCTTCTTTACCACCCCTTTTTCTTTCTTCTTTCTTTAAATGTAATCCGTGGGCACCGTACTATCGCTTATCGCCGCCAATCTATACTGCGGCGTTTCCAAGTTTTGCGGATTAAGATGGAGATTCGTTTGAATCGTTGTAGATGCGGATGACGTTACTGTCGATGGCATCTGTTGATTTGTTGAATTCGAGCTTAAGTCACTGTAATAAGCGATACTCGGGGCGCTACTCAATGTTGGCCCATCTGGTTCGGCATCACTTCCGGTATATGCCGTATTTTGATATGACGGAATTTCGGCATTTTTATTGGCCATTCTTAAGCCTTAGTGATGGTGATTGTTATGATAGTGATGATGGTGATGATGGTGTTGTAACTGATTCGATGGTACCGGTGTTGATGGTCCGTTTTCTTACATTTCGTACTCGTATCCTTGTAGCCTATTAAACATTTTTATTTAAATTAAATTTATTTTTGTTTTCAATATAGTCATTGGATTGATTTAATTAATTAATTAGTGCTGTAATAAGTCAAGAATTTATTTATAATGCTTTATTATTGATATATGAATCAATTTATTAATATTTCCTGTCACATATATAGTTTTTTTACATTTTTTACATTATGAATCTTATTTTTAAAACAATATTTTTTTGACAAATAAAATGTTAAATAACAATTGTTGGTATAAATATTATATATTTTATGGTGATATTTTCAAGTCTGACATTGATAATAGATACGGTATTTTTATAAATTCAATCAATCACCTGGTGCTGTTTTATTTAATTGCGCTCACACGTATTTATACTTTGCATTTGGCTGATTAGTTATTTTTGTCATCGTGAAAAGAAAGAAAACAGAAACTACAGAAAGATCAATCGAAAGTATAAAAAAATATTTATTAGGAAAAAGCTAGACAAAAAAATTGAATATATATCTCAACGATTGTTGCACATGTATAAATTTGGCACTAAAATTAATAACCAAAATATATGTATTTTTAGTGATCGATTCGTCGATGATTTAATGATCGATCGTTTGATCGAATCGTCGAGGATTTAAAAGAGAAGTGACTTAAAAAATATTAAAATGGGAAGAATAAAACAAAATTAACTTTTTGGTTATTTTTATATTTTTTTTTTTTAATATGAAATAAACTTATTTATTTGTTATATTGTGGATTTTATAATTCCAATATTTACTCTACTAATAAATAAATTTTCAGCTCCTGAAAAACAAAATAATAGATAATTCCAAACTATATAACCTTTATTGTCTTTGATACTCATGGCTTGATAATGACATCGAAAAATAGGTTGACAGAAAGGAGTTAAATTCCTAGTATTTTTTTTTTTATAATAAAAAAATATTAGGTGGTTAGAATGTTTATCAAAATTCCTAATTCCTTCATTTTGTATATTTGTATAATGACATTAATTGATTTACTAAAAAAGAACAGTTTTATTTTATATATATATATATATGCGTGTATGTTTATTGAGTTACTGTTATGTTGATTCATAGCAAATATGTCGTTTTATTATAATAAATTCCTTACTTATAACAGTGATTACTAATGAGTTCATTAGCCAAAGTGATCAATTTCACAAAATAAAAAGTAGAAAAGATTGATAAATAAATATACATAATTATTACAAAATTTTGTATATATATTATCTGTTTGTTTGACGGGTAGAGATATTAGGTTGTGTTTACCATAGTCGGTTACTTTCGCACGTCCTAGCGTTAAATCTTTATATTGTAGGAGTTTACCTATCCTGGCCAATAGTTTTGCTCCTTCATTACATGGCGTTCCGCGCATAGTGATGAAAATCGCTAAATTATCTCTTTTAGAAGAAAGTTGGTCGCGTTTTTCTATTAGATTCCGTGAATCACTATACGTTTCCTCTAAATAAGGCAGCATAATGTACGGACACGAGGCAGAATCGAACATATTTTCCGAACTAGTGTCTGAATCGTCGTCCCCTTGACTAGAGTGGAGAGATATATTCGAACCACTGCTTGACGCTTCATGCATATCTAATGCCGCCGAAATTCCTACTGGCGATTCTTCTCTCAAATTTTTTATTTGTTCGCTCGTTTCCGGCCTACTTGAATACGGCTATTTGTCGGAGGATGTCTCATTCGACGGACGAATGGGTAGAATCTGTTTAGCTTCAGGAGGATTCCTAGATAGTGCGTTCGCATTAGCGTTAACGGTTCCTGCTTTATAAATGATTTTGAAACTGTACTCAGCTAGTTTTTAAGCCCAATTTATTAGCCGAGAAGTTGGAACTTTAACTGATTTTAACCACACTAAGGGTTTCTGGTCGATTAATAAATTAAATTATCGTCCATACAGATACTGACGGAAATAATGTATTGCATAGACTATAGCTAATAGCTCTCTTTCGACTGTTGAATAGTTCCTTTCAGCTTGGTTCAACATCCTTGAGCAATATGAGATTGGAAGGTCTTTGCCGATAGGGCCCTGAATCAATAGGGCGCCGACAGCATATCCTGACGCATCCGGAATTACATTGAACACTTTTGTAAAGTCAGGATATTGCAAAATAGATTCTCGACACAATGCATCCCAGAGAGAGGTGAATGCGTTATCCTGTACTTGGTTCCACGCGAAGGTTACCTTCTTTTTTAGCAGGTCCGTTAGTGCTTTCGCTAATTTGGAAAAATCTGGGATAAATCTTCGATAGTGTCCAGCAAGCCCTAAGACTTTACTCCACCTTCCCCAATTATGTGGCCTAAATACAGTACCTTCTTTTTTGAAAATTCGCATTTATCTGACTGTAATTTTAATTTGGCTGTTCTCAACCGCTGTATTAACTTTCTGAATTTAATTTCGTGTTCCCGAAGCGATTTCGCATACAGACCACGTCATCCAGATAAACAAACATATCTTCGCCTTGGAGACCTGTTAGAACAAGGTCCATAAGACGATGAAATGTTGCCGGGGCATTTTTGAGGCCGAATGGCATACAATTAAATTCGTAGTGTCCATGTAGCGTCGAGAATGCTGTCTTTTGCTTACCTACTGGATATATTTTGAACTGATGAAAGCCCGACTTGAGGTCGAAAATCGAGAAATACTTTACAGATCTTAACTGATTTAAGATTTCTGTAATATTAGATAGTGGGTACACTCCCCCTACAATTTTCTTGTTCAACCCTCTATAAGCTATTATTACTCACCACTTTGGGTTTCCCTTCGAATCTGCTTTCTTGGAAACTACACAGATGGGTGACTTGTACGGCAAGACTATTGACGGCAGGAGTATTTCATCTGCCAGGAGTTCTTTCGTTTGTTTATCCATTTCTTCTTTGTAGATAGACCGAAATCTATATTGTTTACTATGTATTGGAATCTCGTCCGTTGTTATAATTCGGTGGTTTATTATTTTGGTGCTTCCTAATGATTCTCCAGGCAGGTGAAAATAATCCGCGCTGATGGCTTTCTACGTTTTCTCTTTCTTTTTTATTTAGGTGTTCGAATATCAGAAAAGATCGTACATGCTCTATTCTTACCCTTAGGTTAACGTGTTTTCCTTTCTATTTGACCTTATACGAACGAGTGAGAGAATTAGGATGATATGAAATAAGAGAAAATGGAATGAAGGATATTTAGATATGATTGATATATTAATATAATGCAATTTAATATGCAATTATTCGACAATTGCAGCAAATCATATCGACTCGTTTTTCTTTTCGTGCATTTCCAATATAGCTTCATAGCTTCACACGTGTTAATTTAACCTTTATCTAATAACGAATGCTTGATGTTCTTTGCTTTTCTTTCCTGCGATGAAGTGGCTACTGTAATTGTACACGTGGAGTTTTTATGGTAAATATAACAATACATATCGACTAATTTATAATGATTTAAATAATAAATACGATATGTTATATATAGCAATCATATATGAAGATTGTAACATATAACTATAATCACTTCTTTGGAATACCTTCAATAAAAAGAAAATTATCATATACCTATAATTCTTTCAGCGAGATCGGTCGTCAAACAAAAAAAACAGTCGCGTGCTAAGCTGTTGATAAATTACTTTACTAGTAAATCGGGAAGCTTAGTCAATTGCTGTAATCAGAAGTGAAATTACATAAATCTATGTTACAGTTTGCTTCGACATCGGCCCAGAGTGTTAGGCTATCTGGAATATGTGAATTCACGTTTGATTCGATCGCTTCCTCGTTTTATTCGTTTTTTATCATCTCTCAGTCCGTTTGCTAGAGCGGACAATATATAATAATTTTATTTTTCATCAAAAGTATTTTGTCGGCATGAATATTGATGTATATCGATGTATACCATTACATTGTATAACATGTAAATTGGATTAAGTTAAACGAGATACATTAGTTTTCTTGTCTGTAATTTCTGATTTTAGAAAGAGAGAGAGAGAATCAGAAAGAATGCAAACATTTATAATGACATAATCTCAAGGCAAATTTCCTAGTGTAAACACTAGGCTCGTAATCAGAGGCTCCGAGAAAGGAGAAAACTAGACATCCAAGATCGATTATTATTTACTTAATTGCCATAATGTTAATATGCTACTCTTATGTATGTCCCATTTTCCTTGTTTTCTTGCACTTATTTCATGTCATTCTCTTTTTTCTCTCTCCTTCTCTAACAATCTTCGACCAAGCGATGAAAATCACACGATATCTTAATCATTTCAGAAAAATTTTCTAAACTTTTGAGGATTCCCGCTAAAGATCTTTCTAATTGGCCGTTATAAAGTAAGGGATAAATACAGGAAGAGATTTATTTTACAAAAGGGTTCTGTTGTATCGGTCCAATAAACAAGAAATTATCTCGCTGAACGTATTCTACTAAAATATTGATCCTTTATAGAGGTAATATAATACTAAGATATCACCAATCTCATCGTACTTGGTAAAATGAAATTTTAATGCCTCATTACGAAATGAATAATTGAATTCCTCTTTCGATTACAGTTTGTTTACCTCGTCAGACATTGATCAACCCAATATCCCTAATCCGATTAGAAGAAATTTAGTACATCGCCTCACAACATGCCTTTCATAAGGTAAAGGTTAATTAAAAGAACATTACAGAGAAGAAAATCTATGACGATGTATTTTTGTTACATTACTAGAAAAACAATAATTTCTACAAACTTTAAATATAACAATAATACCGATCTTCAAAGTGTATAATAATACATAAACATTACATAAAGTTATATGAAATGACAAGTAGACGGTTTTTATTTTATACAGATAATAATATGATTCTACTACAGACTGTATGCTATTACTCACAAAATTCGTTATGTGTAAATATATTAATTACGTATTATATATATATATATATATATATATATATATATATATATATATATTCATGCATGTATATTCTGTTTTAATTAATTTCTTTCATCAAATTTTAATCTTATTGGTTCCGTCGGTTTTAATGTGATGCTCAACTCTACATCTATTTTTGCAACTTCTATTGGATTATTTATTGTAATTCTAAATCTTTTTATCAGTGTAGCGATGACTGTTGCCATCTCCAGCATAGCGAAACGTTGACCTAAAAAAATAAAATCAATCGTAAATGCAATTTATTTTGGAATTTTCTAGTATATACTTTCAAATAATCTATAAGAGAGTGCAATTACCTATGCAATTCCTTCGACCATAACTAAATGGAAAGTAATACGTAGAACAATTCCTTTCCGGTAGGAACCTATCGGGATCAAATACTAATGGCCGTGGCCAATATTTCGCGCTTCTATGTAGTTTATAGATGAGAAATACTGCTGAACATCCTTTTGGTATAGTCCAATTTTTAGTAACTAAATATAATTAATAAATAAATATTAGTACTATAAAATACGTTCATATTATTAATAATGAAATATTAAACGTAAAACAATGAAAAGGTATATATAAAATCATTTTGAATGCAGAGATACCTTTTATATCTTGCTTTACTTTCCGGGCGATGACAGGACCTGCAGGAAAGAGACGTAACGTTTCCTTGATCACACGTTCCAAAAATTTCATACTTTTAATATCATTATATGTCATTGGAACACATTTCGGATCGTCGGAGCAGTAAATATGATTTACTTCCTCATATACTTTGTCCTTTGTGATCGAAGATTTGAAAGGCATGATAAGAAGTTAATATGAATATAATTTACGTCGGATACGTGATGACTATTTATTAAGAAAATGTTATGTATACGTACTTGAATTTCCGGGAATGTTGCAAGCATTAAGAGGACAAAGCTAATGGTTGTGGCTGAAGTTTCGCTTCCCTGAAAGTAATATACAGTTTTCCTTAATTGTCATTAATAAAAAAAAATTTATTGCAATTAAAAGTAATAAATACGACTTACAGCTATAATTATTGTATTCATTTCATCGCGAATATCTTTCTCCGTATATACTTCTCCTTCGTTTGATAACTCAAATAAAAAATCGAAAAGAGTCTTCTGTTTTTGGCCTTGAAAAATGAACAAGAATCTATCATTAATAAATGACAAGATTGAAAATTACATTTTATTCAAAGTATATTGCTTATTTTTACCTAATTTTTCCGCCGTCAATTCTCGATTAATTTTACTTCTTAACATAGATTCCATTTTTTCTTTGATTATCTTTAGGAACAAGAAATAACGATATGTATAGAAAATATTATATTAAAATTTATTAATTTTGAAAAGAAGTAATGGACTTTTAAAAATATTTGCTTTTATGATACCTTGTTTGTTATATTATCTAGGTAAGCCACGCACGCCTGAAATTTCTTTCCACTAGCAGTGTTATAAAAAATTATATTCGGATGTAACCATAATTTAAGGATTCTTTCTGTTGATATATCCATCATACTGAAAGCACATACAAAAAATGTTAGAAGTATATATTACAAACTACATAATATATTACAAAAATAAAAGTATCATTATTATTACCCTCTTATTGATTCAGCTAATTTACAATCCGGATTTGTCAGCGAATTTAGTTGCGTATCCAGCATGACATCTTCCAAAATAAAGTTTAGCAAAATTATAGTAAATTCAAACAAATGTACATAAATTTTATAGAAATTAAAAGTTTCTAAATTAAAATACCATATATTATATCCAAAGTACAGCGAAAGACATAATCAAAAATGTCTAATTCTTCTCCAACAAAGGTTTCTAATTTTTCCATTAATGCGATAGAATGATTAACAAATACATCCATATGTGACTTTATATTATTCATAAGGAACATTTTATTTAAAACTTTTCGATGTGAATCCCATACTGATGCTAAAATCAAATCAAAAAGAGAGCAATTAATCTTTAATTTACATACTTCACTTATTTTACATAATTTACATATTACTTTAATTTACATATTTTATTAAATTTCTGTGTCTATACATATATGTTTATAATAAAGGAGTAAAAGAGAAAAGGTCTTGTGCATATTCATATAATACTTTCATTTGTATGTGTAAGTAAAGGAGCAAAAATTTTTTACCATTCAATTTCATAAGATTAAATGGTACAATAAAGAATATATTAGATAGTACATACTTAATATAATTATTTTTGTACTAGTAAACAATGTGGAAGATATATACTTCACCTGGAGCAGTGAACAATCCATTGCCCACAAAAGGTTTCAATTTTTCATATTCCTCGCTCTTATCAGTAATATTTGGACTATTGAGTACAGTCTTCCGAAAGAAAAAAAAAAAAAAAATACAAAATGAAAAGATTATGAAATTATTAAGAATTATTAAAATAACACTAACAGATCTTACCTTGATATATTCAGGATTCTCTATTACTAAAAATAATTTCGCGCCTATCCATACACGCCACAATAATTGATAATTCTTACCAAGATTTAGTATTTGCTTGAATAGAGCTAGAATAGAGGTCATAAATAATTATTGGATGAAATACTTATATATAAAAAATTGCTGATACAAATTTACCTATTGTCTCACCAATAAACAGATGAGCATTTCCAATTATTGGAAATGCTTTTGGTCCAGGAATTCCTTTGATAATATTAAACATATGTAATTTATTTAAAAAGTATTCTGCTATTCCATAGTATAGTCCAAATAAAATTGTTAGAATAATAATTAATATTATGGTGAAATACATGATGAATTAGATCAATAGGAATATATATAAACAACTTAAATATAATAAAAATAATCTTATATTCCTAATAATAATTGTTGAGTTTTACGAATAATTTGATATTACCGCGCAACGACTCCTACTTCACTTCTGTCCTTACAGAAACTGAGGATAGAATAGAAAAGCGAGACATATTTAAAGAAAGCATAAATCTGACTTTGCTTACGTGATTACCGCTTACATCTGGCATTTCTCTTTTGATTGGGCAAGAACTAGAAAGATCGGTGATGTAACTAAAATTTGATTCTGACCCCACTTCTTATTAATATATGAAATGCGATTACCGAACATTGCGTAATAAACCGGTTGTTAATTAATTCTTCATTGGAATGAGGAATATGTTATAAATCCAATGTTTATTCGTTTTTGGTTTTCATATATACTTCTGTTTTAATTGTGTGAATGTAGACAAAAGTTTGATTGTTATTAAAAATTGAGTAGGTACTAGAAAATCTAGAAGAGCGCATTTTCAAGATTTTACTTATCTTTAAGAAAATTAATTTATAAGAATTTAGAAATAAGTATGAACTTCAACGTCATTATCCATTGATCATTTATTATATAGAACCTTATAAAATAATCAGATTCTTTTATAGTTTTTTACAATTCTTATTTTATACTGTAAAGACACCACATGAAATGAATCACTCCCTCTTCTTTTATGTATCGTAAATTACAGTCATCATATGTGTCATGATGGATTCAATATAGATATATTCTTCTATTTATGATATTTTTCTTCTTATTATTACTATAGTAATAGTAGCAGTAACTGAAATAAAGTGAACTCCAACAGAAGAAACCTTAACGAAATAACCATGGGAGAAAAATCTCTCAGATAATCTGGAAAAGATCTTGAGTTTTGATCCTTATTAAAAATAAAATATAATGTATACGTTCATTAATATATGATATATATATTCATTAATTCTGAAACAGTAATCGACAAATGTACATACTTTATATTCATATCTAATCCAACAAAATTATACTGTTGCTGTATCACGGATCACCGCCAAATTCTCGTCAGTTATTAGTAAAAGAAATGTACATAAGAGATTGAATAGTAACACCTTACTAAATTATCAAATAAGGAGAAGGGGAGAGTAAATTATTTCATTAGTTTCGTTAGAATCGAACGTAGGATTTCCTGTATTACTAATCTAAATGCTAACAAATGTGCTACACACTGCTTACATAATCTCTATATTTTTAATCTATAAATATAATGAAGAACTACAAACATCACAGTAATAAATTTTTTCTCCGAAAAATGTCGAAAACGGCATTTACGCCTTCGATGAAGACAGAAATAATTCTTGAACTATTAAAAAAAGGTGTCATTTTAAGGACGAAGATTTAATCCAATGTATTGAATTTTCGAAAAATCATCGTCGAAAAGAATTGCGTAAAGTTTATTATTTTTATTCGAGAATAATTTATGCATAAACGAAAAGTTCTTTCCAAAATTCGGAAAAGATATGCAGTAAACTCGTTGTGAAATTGAGAACATGATCGGCAAAATTGGTCAAGAATTATGCCTGTTCTCATGATGGCATAAATCATTAAAAAATTTGAGACAAATATCATCGACTCATTGTTTGCAATGACATTACACTAGGCGCTTGGCTCCGAATTCGTCTGTTTTTCATGCAAAATTATTATTTATATTACCGCGTTACCGGAAATGAATGGAATAACGCAATGTCTTCTATGGATCCAGGAAAACTCGTCAGGAAGATACGCGATAAAAAGCATTAAGTCAATTTAAATGTGTAAGGATGTAATTTAAGTATTATTATAAAAAATTTCTATATTCACTTTTCGTTATTGTGTATCGGTAATTATCCTAGTAAAACTCGGTTATCTTATTATTATGAACTTTAAATATGCAAATTGATTAAAATGGCAGTTTTTCTCGAACTATTCATGAAGATGATAAGAACGTAAGGTTCTTATTGTATGTATTATTGTAAGGTATTATTGTATGAGTTTATTTATCTGCGCTATAAGTGACGGAAGTATCGAAACGTTTAATTTTTTCATTGATTCTTGAAACTGTTAATGATTAGGGGTGTCAAAGTATCATTTAAACATTGAATTATATGATGAAAGAGCGTGGATAATTGTATAATTAAAACGGAATGGAAGAACTGACGAAAAATGTCCCACAAAACATTGGGTTAAATATATGTAATATTTAAGATAATGGAAAGTAATAATTGAGCCGTTTATTTTGAAAGTTGTCTAAGTCCATTTATCTTGAAATTGAGATATTTAAGGGTTTGCGTTTCAATGAATTTAAAAATATACGTATAGGACACTATTCGAGTTATACTGCATAAGTGTATCTAAGGGTATTAAATTTATAGTTTCTATTAAAATAGTGGCAATTATTAAGTGAATAATAAGCGTTTTCTTATCAAGAATGGAGTTAGGCCACTTTCAAAATTAACAACCAGATTCATTATTACATTTGAATTATTTCACGACGATGAATGCTGCCTTTCCATTTTAATTACATATAACCGAGGTAATAAAGAAAAGTATAATCTTAGATTAATCGAAATATTTTTAATTTTTTAGAGAATCTGTAAATTAAATATCACCACTGAAAATTTTACCGACCGCAGATAGATAATTTCTGTTTGTATAACGTCAGGCGTTAATTCGACGGATATGTTATCAAGATTTCAATTCGGATTAAACTTTACTAAATATAGTATTTTCAACAACCGTAGTTAGGGTAGACTTCTGTTTTATCGATATCAGGTAATGCTACTTATTTATATTGCGACGTCTACCAATTACACTAATCTATTCATGCGGCTCTTTTTCGGTCAATCCATTCGGAATCTTACACGGGAACGAGGATCCTTTTTTCTCTTCTTCCTTCACAATTGGGCAGTCAAACTGCCCCATGAAAGATATACTTTAACTTAGTTATTCGATGAAATGATGAGAGAGACACCGAATATCATTTCCCGCCTCTATATTTCTTTCAAGGGTCCCTACTGCTAACCCTTGAATTGGTTCCCTCTTGTTAGCGACAACTGAGAAATAATAGGGCGAAGCGATGCTCGGTATTGGACATCCTTTTCTTCTCTTTTACGAATTGATTTATTTAATATAAAATCGGTTATAGAAATTTACATTGAATAACAAGAATATAAGTCTTAAGTATCGTAATTGTTAATTGTAAAGAATTGCGCTTAGCGACTGACTTCAAAGAAGTAATCATAACGATTGACTGCAACGAACTGATGATAACGGCAGCGATGAATTTATCTAGCCGACTACGGATTATAATGTCCTGACGATGAAGTGTTTTCTGCACGACCCTCGCCTGCACGCGCCTCTTTGCACGAGTCGTTCTCTCGCGTTATTCTGTCGTCAAAGACTATAAGCCATTGCGTTACGTTGTTCCTGCATGTACCTCCTTGGTCAGTTTTATCTCTGCACGTGTTGTTCTTGGGTGCGCTCCGTTGCCAAGGGTGAAAGAGGTATGATGCATTTGCGTTCCTGCACGTATTTTTTGCCCTCCTTTGTCTTCTCGTATTTTTTTACTGCATATCTTATAGATAGTTCTAAATTATTTATTAACTACAAGCTTCAAATGATTATTCTTATGTGAAAGATAGAGGAGTAACAAATGAAAAATAGTATCGCTCTACAAGCACACGTATTCATGCCTATAAGGGTTTCTCTTCTTTAAAGTGTCTTTCATAGTTTCTGCTTGACCTACACACGAAAACGTGACACCTGCCCCCTTAGATAAATCGGCCGGAGTTCGGAGCTTCGGTGATTTAGTACTGCGTATTGCAATTATTTTCTCAAGGATAGGGTATTTTACCGATGTCCTTGCAGTGGGAGACGGAGTCGCATCGCTTCCTTCTGCTAGCATTGGTTGTTCATATTCGACACTTACACTGGTTTCGTTGTCTGTATGTAAAACTGATGTATTAATGAACTCCAGATTGCACCTAGTAGGTGTAAATTCCAACCATATACTGAGTGGACCAGATATCCTCAGATAACCGGATCAACACAAGTTTTAATGCCCTTTATTATTATAAATAGTCCAATGGCACCATCACTCGCTGATCGGAACATGAAAAATCCTTGCCACAATTTCGAGAGGGTTATATTAGTGAGATCACCTTCTCCTAGTAGATTGTAGAATGAGATGTTGTTTGGTGGAACATGGTGTCCAGTTTCTCCTCTCGCTATAGTATTTAGAAGACTAGGTCTTTCTGCTGGGAACATGATGTGATCCCTTAGATTATTCAGGTCTTGCTGGCAGTAGATTCCGCTCATCATCAAGTGGTGCACATGGCCAAGAACGAAATTATTTGTAATCGTAGACAAACCCGAATATATCAAAGTAAGATATATTAACGTTATTTTAATAATTTTTAATAATTATATAATCGTCTTATTTTATATTTCTATTTTTTATCGAATGACTGTACTCAATAGTCCAAATATTACTGATAAGAGCGAGGAATATGAAAAATTGAAACCTTTTGTGGGCAATGGTTTGTTAACTGCTTTAGGTGAAGTATATTTTCTACTTTGTTTATCAATACATTAATACATATATGTATATATATATATATATATATATATATATATATAAAATATTAAATTTTAGAAAATTGAACAGTAAAAATTTTTGCTCCTTTATATACACATACAAATAAATGTATTATATGTATGTCTAGACGAATAAAATAAGTAAAGTATGTGAAGTAAAGTATTGCTTTCCTTTCGATTTTAAGCATCATTATGGAATCGTCATCGAAAAATTTTAAATGACGTCTTTCTTTTAAAACATACAAAATCGCATATGGATGTATTCATTAATTATTCTATCGTTTTAATGAAAAAATTGGAAACTTCAGTTCGAGAAGAATTAGACGTTTTCCATTATATTTTTCGCTGTAGATTGTATATAATCTGTGGTAGAATTTAGAAATTTTTATACGTGTATATAATTGACTTTTTTGTTTAAGGTTTATTATAATTTTGTTATACTTTATATTGGAAGACATGCTAGGTAAGAAAATAAATTCGCTGACAAATCCGGATTGCAAATTAGCTGAATTAATAGAATGGTAATAATAATGATACTTATACTTTCGTAATATATTGTATGTTTTTCGTCTGCTTTTTCAGTGGGATGGATATAGCTGCACAGAGGATCTTCAAATTATAGTTACATCCGAACTCAATTTTCTATAACACTGCTATAGAAAAAAAATATCAGGCGTCTTTGTCTTATTTGGATAACTTTACAAATAAAGTATAATTTGAAGAAACATTTTTCAAATTGTATTCTTACTTTTCAAAATTTCAGAATTTTAATATTATATTTTATATATATATATTGATGTTTTTTATTCCTAAAAATATTCAAAGAAAAAAATTAATTTATATTGAAAAGTAAAATTAATCGGGAATTGACAGAGGGAAATTTAGGTAAAAATATGAAATATACGTTTAATAAAATTTAGTTTTCAATCTTTTCATTTATTAATAATATTCATGAGATTCTTGTTCATTTTTTCAAGAACCAAAGATAAGGACACTTCTAGATTTTTCATTTGAATTTTTGCACGAAAGGAGAAAATATTCGGAGAAAGATGTCCGCGATGAAAGGAATACAATAATTATAGCTGTAAGTCGTATTTAATATTTTTAATTGCAACAAAATTTTTTTTATTAATGATAATTAAGAAAAACTGTATATTACTTTCAGGGAAGCGAAACTTCAGTAACAATCACTAGCTTTGTACTTTTAATGCTTGCTACATTTTCGGATATTCAAGTACGTCTATAATACATTTTCTTATTTACTTGTCATTATGTATCCGACGAAAATTATATTCATATTAACTGCTTTTCCTGTCTTCCACATATTCGATCACAAAGTACAAAGTATGTGAGGAAATAAATGAAATTTACTGCTCGGACCATCCGAAACGTATTCCAATAACATATAATGATATTAAAAGTATGAAACTTTTGGAACGTGTGATCCAGGAATCGTTATGTCTTCGCAATTCCAGTCATCGCCCGGAGAGTGACGCAAGATATCGAAGGTATCTCTGCATACAAAATGACTTGTTTTATGTTTTTTATCATTAATAATATTAATATATTATATAGTAATAATATTTTTTATTAATTGTATTAAGTGAGAGAAGGTTGGACTATACCGAAAGTTAGTTCAGCAGTGTTTCTCATTTATAAACTTCATAGAAGCGCAAAATATTGGCCACGGCCATTAGTATTCGATGCTGATAGGTTCCTATCGGGAAAGAATTGTTCTACATATTTCTTTCCATTTAGGTACGGTCGAAGAATTTGCATAGGTAATTACATACTCCTATAGATTATTTTATAATATATTCCAGAAAATTCTGAAATAAAACGCATTTACAATTGATTATATTTTTTTAGGTCAAAATTTTGCTATGCTAAATATGACAGTAATCAACGTTATACTGACAAGAAGATTTCTAATTAAAATAAATAATCCGATAGGAATTGCAGAAATATTTTTAAAGGTAAGCCTCACATTGAAACCGGCAAAACCATTAAGATTAAAATTTGAAAGAAGAAATTAATTAAAACATATAATATAATATAGAATACATACATAATTAACATATATACATAACGAATTCTGTGAAATATAGTATAGAATCTGTAGCAGAAACAAATTATTATCTGTATAAAATAAAAACCGTACGAAAATCGTTCACTAATTATTTCATGTAATTTGATATATTGAATAAATAATTAATAGATCCCTCGAAGGTCATTCTTGCTTATTTCGAAATTCTAATAAATTAATACTTTAATACACTCTCTCTCTCTCTCTCTCTCTCCCTCTCTCTCTCTCTCTCTCTCTCTCTCTCTCTCTCTCTCTCATAAATGAGAGTACTCGACTGTCACATGTAGAGTCTTATCATGCGATGAAACTAGATAAAGTAAATAATCTATTTTGTTTAGAAAATCCCATCTACAAATTATAAAATATAATGATAAAATACTTCTAGTATGAAATAAGGTAATTATTTATAGGCCGTTCAACCAGACGTTTCGAGTGATATTATTCAACGCACGCGACGAGAAAGTGATCGAGTGAAGAGTGAATTCAAAAATTTCAGTTTTTTGATTCAGTCTTAAATATAGTCTTATCCATCAAACAATTAGAGCTATTCATTCATTTCGCTCGTAACGTGTTGATTTCAGCGATAGGACAAAATATGGACTACAAAATAAGGGAGAAACGCTATCTCTACGTTGCGTCTTTGTAAGCTTGTATTGATTATTTTCCTCTTTACTCCGGCGGCCTCTTCATATTTTAGAGAAAAAAAGTAAGAGAGAGAGGGAATGAGAGAGAGAGAGAGAGAGAGAGAGAGAGAGAGAGAGAGAGAGAGAGAAAGAGAGAATGCATAACTTATCAAGTATGCAAGCAAAAAACATTCTTTTTTATCGGATTCGCCCGAGGCTGCATATGTAATAGTTGCGTCAGACACAACGGAACTTCATGAAAAAACTACATGATGTAAATTTTGGTATTCTAATCCTATAAACATATCTTTCCTTTTCTCTTCTCATTCTATTTCATATTATCCTCTCTTTCTCCCTCTCTCTCTCTCTCTCTCTCTCTCTTTCTCTCTCTCTCTCTCTCACGCATTGTTAGCAGGAATTTATTAATATTGTTCATGAATATCAAATAAAGTATTAGATTTATATGGAGTTGTGAAAATTCTTGCAGGAATATTTTATTTATTCACGAGATTGTTCTCAAACGATCCCGCTAAAGAGCCTTTAGAAAATAAAGAATAAATAGATGATGAGATTTTTTAAATGCTAAAATGAACATTTCGTTAAACAAATCTTTTCATTAGGCATTTAATGAAAGACATGTTATAACAATCGAATAGAAACTATACAAGCAGTGCCTTTTCATCGTATTTAATAATATTAAGAAGAATAAAATTCACTCGTTAATTATACATTATATACATGTTCTACTCCCTGTTATCATGCCTAGTGTTCTATATAGATAATCATTTTTTTCGCTCTATCACTCTCACAATGTCTCTTTTTGCTATACATCTGTACGTTTTTTAGAGCATGGGCCAACGATCTATGTCCGGCGTAATGTGCTCGCTTAATCTCTGCACGTAAACTGACATTCAATCTTATGGCTACATTTATTCCTTACGTTTGATTTTATATAATATTTAAATTGTATTCCATAAATTCTAGAAAATGCATTTACTATTGATTTTACATTCTTAGATAAAAAATTCGCAATGCTATAAATAAAGGTAAGAATTGCTATTATGTTAAAAGGATTTATCATTAAAATACGACCAGTAGCAATAGAAGAAATTCTGATAAAAATGAACGTTACGTTAAAGCCGGCGAGACGTCCAATGTTTAATTTATATAAATATAATATGTAGGTAATTAATATATAAACATAACGAATCCTGCGGATAGCTGTAGTTTATCTGTACCTGATATAGATTATTAACCGTATTAGATAAGAATTGTACAAAAATTACAAAAGGATCTCATTATTTCATATGATTTTATATAATAAATGGTCAATGGATAAAAACTTTCTCTGATTCAAACAACATTGAGTAGGTTAACTAATTTGAACAACATTGAGTAAGTTAATGTTATCCAAGGTTTGAGGTTATGTTTCTGAAGTGGTCGGTGAAATTTTCCTGAATGATAACTTCTTTAGAATTTATCGACAATCAGTTTGAAAGTATTACTAACTAATATTGAAATCGTTCAATAATTTGATACTATCTCGTTGATCGCTGGCAAACGTTAGAACAACTTCTACCAACAACGAAAAGGTAGCATTTATCCTTAATAAAATAATTATTCTACTTTCCCGTTATGCTTACAGATATTTATTTTCATTTTTGGACGAAATCAATCTTAATTATACATTTATTCATGTTTTGTCATCAAACAATTAAATGTTTACGTGACACTTCGTAGTTAACAATATTGTTATGATGTAAAAAAATTTTCTCGCTATATCAATATTTTCTGAGATAAGTGCTATTTCCGTATCCTCTCCATTTACAGCGTCCATACGTAAGTACATTGAATGATACATTACTCAATGAATATGTATTCGTCTAAGCTATGTAACAAAAATATTCGTATTATTACAATAACGGTCCTTTTATTCTATGATCCATTCATTTTTTCTTGTCTTATAAGTCTTAGCGATAAAATTGCTAGAAAAAACCTAATTAAGTAAAGAAATAAATATTCTGGCCACAGTTTCAGAAATTGACCACTTGAGATCGTTGTGGGTCATATCCAAAAAAAAGTAGATGAATAAAGTTTAGAAGAAAAGTGAGTTGTTATTATAATAAATTTGCAAGACTTCCGTTTTTGTTAAAAGGAATCTGACTCGGTCTATCGTATTAAGAATTGTTGCGTGCCTGCATCCGTATGGGCGTATCAATACTGTCTGTATCAACAAAAGTTAGATGGTGTGTAACGAATGAGAGATAGAGAGAAAGAAAGAGAGAGACGTTTTTGACCTCAAGGAATGATCGGATAGTAATTTAAAATAGTGAAAACTTATTATTGAGAATAAATGTATAACTCAAAAAAATTTATCTTTCCTCCAAAATAAATAAAAATAATATAAATGAAATTAATAAAAAAAAATATTTTATATGATTTAAGGTTCATTTCTATATAACCGTACGGTAGTCATTCTGTGTCTGAACATTTACGTACGGTCGATGACTGTACGCGAATGAAACGATCCTTAAATTAACAATTCCTCACTTATGAGTGTCTACGGTCGCCAGTACAAAGGAGCCAACATGAAATCATTTAACCATTTTGGACGAAATATCCTGATGCGTACACGACCAATAAGCATCATTTCTTTCCTTTCTAAACTTCATATTCTTCCTTGAACCCTACCCATTCTCTTTCACTTTCCTTATTTTATTACCGTCTTCGCTGGTAACATAAGAGAAGCCATCGTCGAAATCAACCCTCTACTTTGAAGTTAAAGATCGTAAGGCTTATTGGCTAAATTAGTCATATTTCACTCGGATGTAGCCAGCAGAATTTAACGATACACAATAACGAAACGTGAATACCGAAACCTTCGTATCTCAATAAACCTTCGTATACCTTAGATATACTAGATATATCGTTATAAATTTAAATTCACAAATTGCTTTTTATCGCGCATCTTTCTCACTAGTCCTTCAGAATCCATCAACGACATTGTATTATCCCAAGAGTTTTAGGAAAATGGCAAAATAAAAAATTAATTTTCATGGGAACAATCAAAAAATTCCAATCCTTGAGTTGCCATTATTCATGGTGACCAGTATCTTCGATAATTTCGACATATGACCGCCCATCGATAGATAGGTCTAACCCTTCGGAATTCGAGCAATTTTCAATATAATTTTTCTGCAACTCCAACTCATTTTTACTATGAGATACCAGCTTTTCCAGAACTTGGCATATGCTAATTATTATCAATCTGGCGAAATTAGCATATGCCAAAATATCTACCGACATGTATAAAAATACAAAGTTATTTATTGATGCTAACGTTGATAATAGTTTTACCAGTTTTATTACAAAATCACCGCAACAATGACAACGGAGTGCAAAAACTAAAAAAATAACATATGTGATGAAAAGTACGAAACTTTTCCTTTGTTTTCGTGTGCCATAGTCCCTTCTTGACTTATCACTTTATAATAGTTATGCATTTGTTTCCATACTAATTTTTATTCACCATCAGTTGAACCTAGTTATCATTACTATTCTGATATAAAATGTATTAATTCCAAAGCCATCAAATGAGCCTTTTTAAGCTTTCTGCAGGAATTTCTTACACACAACGTTATCACATCGCCATTTGACTTTACGACTTTTATTATTATTTACATCCAATGTATTTATGTCTCTCTTATTCTTTTTTCTTTTTTTTTCTGAGAAATAAATGACCTACCTACTGCCACGGTTCATAAAACCCGTGGAATGATTTTTTGGTATATATTATCATACTTATTTGCAGAACTAATTTTTTTAAAATTAATAAGCACATCACTAGCTGTAAATTTACTCGAAAGAAAAATCGCTATCGTTGGAACCATTCGTGGAAATAAAGGAGGTTTACCAAAATTCGAAAAGCAGTTGGATAATAGTATACCATATTTCTCAATAAATCTGTACAAATTGGATCATTGTATACATAGAGTTTACGAGAATAAGTCAAATAAAAAAGTGTTTCTACTGTGTCCAAAATATAAATCTATAAAAATTGAAAAAAGTGATAATTTCTGACACAATCAGATTCTATAATACTATAATACTACTATTATAAATTCGATTTTGACATGACGGATCAGATAGCAGAAAAGTACTCCATAAAATCGAAATTTCGAAGACGGCCTGTGTAGATCTTTAACATTCTTGATTTAGCCGGAATAAATTCGTGGGTTTTATATAAAGAAGCAATCCCAGAAAAATATGTACTTGAAACAATTTGTACTTCAATTGGCTGTAAAACTTGCTGGCGATTTACAAGATACGCAGCACAGAGAATAAGAAAATATATAAGGAAAGCCAATAAATGTAGGCCCATGTGTGAGAAAAAAATGTCAAATAAGATATTGCAAAGGAAACAAGACTACAAAGATCTCTTTCAAATCCAAAAAATATGTGTGTGACAAATGTGTCATTCTGTACTCAATAATTTTCAAAAAATGCGCTAAATATGAATAAATTTTGTATAATGTTTATTTCAAAATTCAGAAATAACTGGAAATTTTGTTTTCTTATTTCTATGCATTCTTTTAATTGAATAAATACACAAAACACAATAGCTGTTTGGAGATAATTATATCATTCACACACCAATTTCATTCCTCAAATAATGCCGCTTAGTCACTTGACACACAGAACATATGAATGTTATTTAATCTTTCTGTTTTATAATAACTATATCGTACTCTCCTAAATTCTTCCGTTTCTCACTGAGCATCATCTTCTTTGCAAGCGGATCTCCCGAATTTTACAAATAGGAATATTTCATCGTTATTGTATTATCGTAAATATTGTAAATATTGATATATAATGTTAGGTTATTTATATATAATAGTAGTATAAATGCAAAAAATTTATTTTGATTTCTTCACTCAAATACATTAAACAGTCTTATTCAGTACGTGCCAGTTAATAAATCATATAACTAGAAAAATTTTAAGAAACTTTTGTGACCATCTAATATACTTTTGAATTAGTTTTAGATATTACTCATAAATTCGATCGTCGCAGACAGAATGAAATTCGTTTGATCTTGCTGTCTTCGAAAGAAAATGGAAAAGGAAAAGAATGGCACAAAACATCATTTCAATGGCACAAACAATGCCATTTTTTTCGTCTGTTGATTGAATAATTCTAATGCTATTATTCAATTTTAACGAATCGACAATTATTTAGTAAAATGAAAAATTGTCTATCCGACAGCGGAAGAAGATCACGCGAGACTGAATTTTTTAACTATTGAAAGGATCTCGTCCTTTATTATGATTTTCGTGTAGATTGTAAGTCACCTGTGCATATTATTGCGGAGAAAATGATTTTATCTTTTTATCTAATTGTATTAGGATCGTTAATTTAATAGCAGATCTTGCGCTCAAGAGCATATGTCTACACTATAGATAAATAATACGAATAATAGATCGTCTTTTGTTTTTCCAAAATTATTCATGCAGTTTTGCTTTAGCCATTCTACGCATATATCCTACAGGATAGAGTGTAAGAGAAGAGAATATACTAAAAATAATGAACACTTCCGTGATCCCATTTTATCTTTATGTGACCTGCACGTCAAATTGGCGGCCAGAATATAAATTTTATAACATATTACATAAATATATTTAAATCCATGAATGTACATATGTAACATAGTTACTAAAAATTTATCATAGTAAGCCATACCACGAGCAATGGCAAGTTGATATGTACCGTCGGCAATGAAGTTCTCCAATGAATCAAATAGAAAGACACGAATGACAAATGTTAGAAAGTTTATCAAAGCAGCTGAATAAGCGACAAAGAAGATGATTATCAAAGAAATATAGAGAGATATGCTATTCGTAGTGAACATTTATCAGAGAAATGTACAGGAAAGGAATAATTTCATTAAAAGTATCTATTAGAAAAATGAAATTCAACGCAATTCGAGTAATATTAAATCAAATCAACAAGTCCTTGTTGGCAAAATAAACCCCAAATTTACAAAAATTTATTAACGAATAAATATTTTATTTTACGATTGTTTTTACCTTTTATTTTCAGAAAATCAGGATGATCGATGAAATAGTTATTACTCCTAACACAGCAGTCCAAACAGAACAAGTAAAAATTCAGAAAAGTAAGAATTCTTTAATTTATATAGTATCTTGATTAATAAGCTATTAACTTTATATGTATTTGTTAATGTAAATACTCTTTAAATAAAAGAATTCTAAGTATTATTACATCTTTAAAGTTACTCTTCAAGAAAATAGTTGAGCTCCGACCAATGATTCCTTTGGAACATTTTATTTTCACGACGACTAGAATGCAATGCACACATAAAAAAATTGATCTTGAATTTCAAGGCTAAAGTCAATTTTCTCTCAGCGTTTTTTAACAAATCTTCATCGAACCTTAGATATAAAATCACGCTGAAATAATCTTAAGATTTAATATCCTTAGACTATGTATAGCGAAACGTTTATTTTTTCTGATTCTTCTTTGGTCGTTTTTTTCAAGTAATAACCGACAATCATTGAATAGGTTGATGGCGAAGCAATTTTAATCAATAAATGTATGGAGCTTCCTAACCCGATCGTCCATACATTAATGTAACAACTATTATGACACGACTATCGAAAATTTCATGTCTGTCTCATTAATAATTAATGCTTGTTGATATGGGTATTATTAAAATTGTCGTTTCTATCATGCTACGCTTTTAGTACGTTCAATGTCCGTATATAAAACAGTTTTCTGAAGCAAAATTGTGACACTAATGAACTTTTTTTAACCATTTCTATAATATATTATTGAATGGAATCATAGTAATTTTATTTATTAATAAATTAATCCTTATTAAGATTAAGATCCCTTTAATTGTTGTACAACTTAATAGAAATGAAGTTATTATTAACAAATACACCAAATAAAAGAATATTATAATTTCGTGTATGATTAACAATATTTTTGATATACGTTCATTGTGATAAGAAAAAATTTTTATATTATATTTATTACGCCGCTGGCATAATAACTCCAAGAAGACTGTTACTTCGTAAAGGCACAATTACGAGAGTTCGTTCAGAAGCGCTTTTGCACTGGACTAGCGACGATGGTCGCTTAATACGGAGGATCTGTCCACCGTCCGTCTTTTCCTTTAATTGTTAAAGTAGTAGATCGATTGATTTCGATGAATAAGAGGAATTACATAAGGTTCAGAAAGGTTGAAAGTTTTCAATAAATACCGTTCACCGCTTTTCCACAAATTAAGTGGTCTGAAGATCCAGAGCGCTCGAAAAATGGGCTTATTTTTAAAAATCTATAAACTCAAATGTATTAAATGAATATTTTTTGGCAACATGCTAGTTTATGGATTAAACAATCTTTCATAGAAAAATTATATTAAAAATATTAAGAAATAGCGGCGCTGCAGTTAATGCCGTAGAGGTTCTCCGACGGAATGCGCATCGCTGATCGAAAGCAGATCTCTGTAATAACGCATTTGAAAAAAAATATATATTTTTATTCGTGGATGTTATGACTATAAAATAGCGTACGGATTTTGTTTTATCTTGAGAAATACTGCTTTGGCATAAAAATTTGACAAAAGAATAATTAATATTAAAAAACTAATTAATGTATCATAAAAATCGAATGCTATTTTATAGATAATGTATCTGAGAGTATTGTATCTAAATTTCAAGACAATCAGTCCAGTATTTTCCGAAATTTCTTTGCGGTTAAGTCGAAAATTGTAATTTCGAGAAAAATGCAAATGAAAATAAGTATCCGGTTATTTGGGTGATAAAGTGATTTTTTTGCTCACTTTTAATCAGCGATTCCTGACTGATATGATGTTTCTTCAGCAGTAGAATGAGCATCTTGAAATCCTTTCTGAGATGATTTGCGTGTTTGGCGAGCGTTTATCGTATTTCCTTGTGCTCAGATCTCCAAGGTATAGCAACGGTGTTTCTTGACTTTCATGCACAATTCATACCATCGATGCCCGACTTGTAGATGCATTAAGTTTATTATCGACATTTATTTAACTGTTAAATCTATCACTTTGCCCGAGCTATATTCAATAATCGTTGATACTCCGTAAAGCGAAGAAAAGCCTCGTAATATAGATATATTATATATATATATATATATGTATATATATATATATATATATATATATATATACCTATATATTATACAATGAAATTATTTTAGTGATTTTCTCATATTACATATCTAGTGGAAAATTTATCTTGATTAAATATTTTTGGTGAAAGGTTATTTTTTCATCTCCACCTGTTAATTCAGACTATATAATAAATTTACATGAAACATATTATTTAATTAATGATATAAACAAATTTGTGTACTGTCTTTATCATATATTCTTAATCACTACTACAATTTTTTAGGTATAACTATTTTTTATATACTTTACTTTTAAGCCGTTCTATTCAAGATCGCCTTACGTTCTATTTACTCTTCATTTCGCCTGTTTAAGATCTTTTCTCGTTCCACATTGCTTGATCTAGTCAAGACTGTCCTCCATTAACCTTTTTCTCACGTCTACCTCATAGCATTTCTTATACCCATTCACATTTAAGCATATGCATTCAGAATTTCATATTTTTCTTTGTCCCTTTTGTTATTTTGTCTTATTTGTCACTCAAGCTTCACTTCCCATTTATTCTCACTCCCAATATCTCAGTCCTCTTCCTCCTTTTTATAAACCAATGCACCTCACAAGGAATAGATTATATTTTCGTTTGACCATCGAGCGACTTATCTCGTGTACATACACATAGAACTAACTAATGCTATAATCTTCCATCTCACATATATTTACTGAAAAGTGTCGTGGTCGTAAATCATTTATTTAAGTAATTGTCTCAATTTTATCGATCAAAATGTCTGTTAAATTATTTCAATGGAAATGATATTTGAGCAATTTCTATCAACATTTCACCATCCTATATACAAGAATACAAACGTGGAATATGTATGTACGTATGTAGATACATTAACAAAACGAATATAAATATGTATACACATACATGTGCCAGTATATATTTGTGTATGGATGTATTTCATCATCAAGGAAGAAAAAGAAGCAACACAAAAAGTAAATGAAAAGAAGGTTTACTAATTGATAGATGATTAATCTATACAGAGATATAGAATATAATAAGATATAGAAAAAAAAAATATATATATATATATATGTAACATATAAAATTACTTCCTCTGCACTAATGCGCACACGAACATTGCGTGATCTGCACGATAATCATAATAAACAACCTGAAAATAATCCTTTTAATAATTTAAAAATTTAATCTCTTATTATCTTCTTCCGCTATCGGATACGCAAATGTTCATTTTCCTTAATAGTCGTCAATTCGTTCAAAATGTAAAATAGTTCAATAATGATTCAATCGACAGACGAAAAAAATGGCGTTGGTTGAAGATACTTCATTGCTTTAACGTATGATAAGTAAAAATTTATATAATTAGATTCTTGTATTCTTACTGAAAATTGATGATGTCGGTGAATGGATTATGCTTAGATAAAATTATAGCAAGATAGTTCACATCTCCTGTTTCAACACATATCAGATTACATGGTATTTTATTACCTATACTCTTTTGCATATTGTCAAACGTGTAAAAAGCTAATTTTGGATTTTTACAAATCTGTAATTAATTAACGAATATTAATAATAAAACTATGTAAAAAAATGTAACGAAACTAGCAAACAAAAGTTCAGGAATGTATTCGTCATATATAGAGAAGAAAGTATTAATATATTCAGAACTGCTTAATTTTGGAATTACAAGACTTTTAAGTATGATTTTAGGGCTCTCAAAATTAAATTAATTTGCTGCAATTATGATAGATTCAATATTTAAATAATAAAATTCGACATTAATATCCTTGAATATTAAAAATATTCTGTATAAAAGAAAATTGAACAGACGCGTAACATATTTGTACATAATGTAACAAATATCTTAGATTTAATTCCAGCAAATAAATTAAACATTATAGCAGTATACTAATTGTAAGATTAAGAGCAATATTTTTTCTCCTCTCCCATATAAATAATATATTCTCGAAGTTTTACACCGTAGATTCTTTATAGCCCGTTCATATAAATATCATTTCTATTATATATATATATATATATATATATATATATATATATATATATATATACTCCCTCGTACCATACTAAATCCCTGAAGAGCATTTAAGGGTAATTTTTTCTCTTCTAGCATCAACTTCATTAATTTATTTGCAATCGAATTATTCGAATTCTACAAATAAATATATTTTTTTGACCTCCTGTACTTCTTTTGCATACTATAACGTAGGTTATATACATATACATACAATGACGTATGTATCATACTTACTGCAAATTTATCATAATCAGATGTACCACGTAAAACGGCAAGTTGATATGTACCATCTTGAAGCAAGCTCTCTAATGAATCAAAGGGTATGATGTGCATAACGGTTGTTAAAGTGCTTATCAAAGCCGCTGAATAGGCTGCCTAAAAGACGATAACCAAAAGAAATATAGAGAAGTATGTTATTCTTAACGAAAAACTACTAGAAAAATCTACAACAAAAGAATATTTTATGAAAATATAATTATTAAAAACAAAAAAACAAATAAAACATAAATCAAAAAATATTGAAACAAACCTTCGATTCCCTGTTGACAAAATATGCCCCAAATATCTAGAAAATTATCAGATAATAAATGCCCTACTTTTCGTATATTCCTACTTTTTATTTTGATAAAAATCAATAAAATCGATGCAGCAATTAACAATCCAAATGTAGTAACCCAAACCGAATTAGTGAAACCCTATAAAAGTGACAATTTTATGATTGATGAAGATTAATCTATGCAAAATAAAATAATAAAAAATTCGACCGCATTCGTACTGAAAAGTAAGATGTCCATTTAATCGTATGTCTTTCTGGTTTCCGAATGAAGAGGCAATTTTTGGAAGTGAAAATAGGAATTGTGAAGTCAACGGAATTTAATCTCTCATGGGTAATGGAAAATTCTGCAAGAGCAATGTCAGCACGTCCACCATCTACTTCTGCAATTGCTCCAGACCATGACTTTTTTCCTGGATTCCAACTTCCATGCTCTTCCACTTTTGAGAAAATATCCAAACTAAAATTAAGGGTAATAGAAAGTTCTTTTAATATTTTACCGAATAAACCATCTAAATCTCCATCTTCCTTTACTCTTACGAATGCTGTATCCTAATGGAGAAAAGAAGTAAAAAGGAAATGAATGAAGTTAAATCTTTTTTAGTAGAAAATAGAGAAAGTATTTAGACAAAAATATTTTACCTTGAGTGCAACAGCTCTCATAACTAAACCCCGTAAATTATATCTTCTTTCATAAAGAAGATCTGGAACTAATTTAATGATTCCTTTCTCTAAGCTCCACGTTGCTACATTATTAATCTCGATTAGGTTCGTATCAACCGAATACCATTCTCGTAAAATATTTTGTATTCTCGTAAAAAATTTCTGTATCACAACGTACCGCCATTTCGGTGTTGAATTTTAAATTAAATATATTACCTGGTGGATTGTGACAATAATCGGAACTATGTCCTTTGTAAATGAATATCACTAGCCACACAGCTAAAGACATGTCAAAGGTACTTGTTGTTAAAGAAAACTCATTCATCGCATTGTAATTAGGGATCACTACGATGTAATACGGTCGTACAATTTCTTCTACGTAGTACGATAATTCGAGCAATTCTGAAAAGTGCAAGTTCGTGCTCGCAATACCTTCCCGAGAAAGTGCACGCCTCCATTTAAACATCATCGTTGTCATTTCCATTTCTGAGGAACATGAAAATAAATATGATAGAAATGAAGAAAAGAGAATGAAAAATATCTTTACCTATTATCGATTCGGCATATAAAAATACTACAGATTTCGGTCCGTATAATTTGCACATATCTATGAGAAATGGAGTTTGTTCATCGCTCATAGAATGAAAGTCAGATGAACTTGCGGTTTTCAGAAGAAAAAGAAAAAAAAGAAGAAATATTTTCAATGACACAAACAACGACATTTTTTCGTCTGTCGATTGAATAATTATAGTGTTATTTTTCAAATTGAATGTATCAACGACTACATTCTAAAGAAAATGGGAAAATTTCAATCCGATTACGAAAGAAGGTCGCACATGACTGAGATTCTAAACTATTTAGATAATTAAAATGACTTAAATTATAATGAATATCGTATAGATCGGGAGTCACGCGATGTTCGTTTGCATATTAATGGGAAGAAAATGATTTTATCTTTAATGGTATTGATTTAGTACCGATCGATTGATAATTATCTTTTCATTTGCCTCTCTTGTTACATTTTTTCTTTTCTGCTATGTGAACCTATGTGTGTGAGTGCATATATACACACACACACACACACACACACACAAACACGACTATATATATATATATATATATCTTATTTTTCACGTATTTATATACGCACATTACTCGTTTATATTTTTCTATATACGATAATAAAATTTTAAAAGACAGTTGTTAAAATGGGAATAGTTGAAACTTCATTTTCATTGAAACAATCTAATAAATACTCTGATGGGTATAAACAAGGCAAGTACCTAAAAATGACTTACAACTAGTACAGTTTTGGGCAAGAATATACGAGATTTATAGAGAGAATATATAAGTCTTTTTTTATAAGCAATATCTGTTTAACTGTAGAAGCTATATTATGGAATATGTTATTAAAGATAACTTGAATCATCATTAGATCTATACATACCTTGTTCGGAACATTTTTCTTTCCATTGTGTTCGAATTGCAGATAGAGATGCATCTTTTAATTTTTCTTGTGAAGGTTAACTAGAGTTATTTGAAAAATACGAAGTATGATCTTTGCTCAAAAATTATAATGAGATTCTATTGTTTATCAGTTATATTTAAAGGCTTTTACAATATACTTATTAAAATGGACGAGGATAGAAAAAAAATGGAAAATTCCCAATGGTTAAGTCCCTTGTACAAATCTGAACGTCCTCGAAATGGCAAATATATCGCCCTTCTTGATGATAAAAAACAAACACTGAATGAGTAACTACAATTGCACGAAATATTTTTGAAGAAATAATTTTTTGTATATCATCATAAGATATGATAAACAATAACATTAAGGTAATGAGAAGAACGCTTATATACGAAGTGTTACATATGAAACTAAACGATATTATATGAAGGTAGACCGCAAAGTTAACAAATCTTGATGTAACCCAAAAAATTTATCCTTAAATGAACTTATATTATGAAATAATAATTACAGCGCAATTGCATGCATATTTTCTGAATTTAATGTAAAATTTAATATTTAAAATTGAAACGTCTCATATTTTTCCATTAATATTTCAATTAATTTATAATGTATACAAATTATATACTCATATTAAAGGAATTTCTATTAAGACATTACACATTTTGTTGATAATAAAAAAATTCTCAGTACAATATTTTCTAAACTAATGTAATAGTTTGTGTATACTTTGATCAGTCATTTAATAAGATTCTCATTATTCTACCTTTCGAGTTACTACAAAAAATACTTAATGCAAGTGAAACAGTCAAAATATCGACATGAACTCGACGATTGGAAGATTGCACTACGTAAAATATAAATGGAATCGTTAACTTGTTAATAAAGACTGTTTATCATCGCTAGAGAAACAATTAAAACGATCATGTATTACGTCGAATTAAACATAGAGTGATTGGTTTACATTAAGAAAAAGATTTGTTACGTTATAAATTAAATTATCGTTTTATGTTGCATTCCACATAAATCATTACAATGTATAACGTATGTATAACATTATTAAAATCAGGTAAATTGGTCAACATGATTTTTATGTTTTCTAAAATAACTCCACATGTGTTGTCTCAGTATTTCATTCATTGCAAGAAAGAAAGAGATAGAACGATAAGTATTCATTAATATATAATGGATAAATTTTTGCGTGTGAAAGCTACGATGCAATAACCAAAATCCACGAAAAAAGAAACTATTCGGTATGATCTGTGACAATTGTCAGTGATTGCATGTTTAATTATTATGTTATTATGTATTTCATATCTCCTTCATTCTATTTCTCTCTCACACTTACACCAACATACATAATAGTAGATTAAATATTTTTATTTGCCGAATCAAGCATTCCTACAAACTGACAATTACACTAAAAATATATTTTACCTTATACATTTGGCACATGCCTAACCCTCCGGTCATTATCTAAATTTCTTTCATTGGTTATTCGTGTTTATTAAATATTCTTGATTTAATGAATAATACTATTAGAAGATTTAATGAGACAGAGGAAAAGAATAACTATAATACATACAGTACAATTTTAATTCTCATCTTTTTTTGTACTAATCAAGGATCCTTATTTATTTTCCAAAAACAAAAGCCGAGGACATTTCTAAATTTTTTATTCGAATCAATGCACGAAGGAGAAAAATATTCAGAGGAAAATATTCGGGATGACATCTATACGATAGCTACAGATGTAAATCGTATTTATTATTTAGAGACAATAAAATTTGGATATTCAAGAACGTATATACATATTACATTTTCTTAATTATTTGTGATTATTTATTGTAGATTGTTGACGAGAGCGTTTTTAAATGCGCGTCTCGTACCGGATCAGCGATGATAGTCGATTCACACGGAGGAAATGTCCCCCGTCTCGTCCTTGTTGGCCGAACTATAGATTCACTGGTCGCGATGAATAAGGACGGCGGCACTAGGCTAGGATACCGTTGTAGGCCGTCAGCAAAGTACCACTCACCGCGATCCCGCAAATTAATGGGAGAACGTGTATTCTTTTAAAGAATCCCGTGAGAAATGGAGAAGTAATTGCGCGATATTAAATGATGCTTGCTATGTAAATCTCACCGTGTATTCGATTAAATGAGTTACAATTGTTTGTGTGTCTCGTGTATGATGTGTAGTTAGTTGTACTGGTTGCTTCTGAAGGAGGCTTGAGAGCTCAGATGTCGTGAATCTGAAAGATGTAACTTGATTGCTTTTTTGGCCTCTTTAGAATTATCCACGCAGAGATTGGTAAAGGGCGATGTTTGAATATGAAAAAGGAAAGAATAAATGCCCATTGGTCGGGAATATTTCGTTGGAATGTTTAAACATGCCGTGTGTACTTCCTTTGTTCTAATAATCGTGTGATTAGAGTATGAAAATGGATATTACAAAGCTAGAAGCCAGATAGCCTTTAGCTTATCGCGCTTAGGCGTCTACTTTCGTTATTTACTTATTGGCCGGATTGACATATTATCAAATCCCAGATACTTTATTAAGAATGCCTAGGCCTAGACAAAGATGTCCACGAGTTTTTATCTATGCATTTTGTTAGTTAATATCCAATAAGTTCCCAATTAAATATTTCCAATGGTGATATATAACCCTTAAGGCAAAGTGTAAATATTTCCAATGATGATATATAACTCTTAAGACAAAGTGCCGCGAACAATAGAGAGACGTACGTATGCGTCAGCATTTATATAACGGAAATAATTTTCATATTAACTTCTTATAATCCTTTTCACAATATCAATCAAAAAGGATACGAGGAACTGAACCAAATCTACGGTTGGAATGATCCGAAATATGTTCCAATAACAAAGATTTTTATATGTCATATCTATTATTTCACTACATGCCATCCTCAAATTTTGTTATGTTAGATTACCAATACCTACGGATCTATAGCCGAAATTTCTAACAGTATTTCCTTCAAAAAAATCAGATTAATTATTATTAATAGCTAATTTTAATGTTTAGTTACAATTAACTATTAAATTATTAATAAAAACTAAACAGAGACAAATTATGAAACTTTAATTATTAATAATAAAGAATTAATAAATAATTAAATACAAGTTTATACATCTCCTCTATTAAACTTCTTTAATCTGAAATAGTAATTAATACGAACTGATTTGAAATAATTATTATTTATGTATGTTTTCGTTAAAGAAGCGTAAGCCAAAGCAGTGGCTTATTTGAGATTTTTATTTGGCGATAAGGTGAACGGTTGGAACGAATAAGTGATTAAATTTATTGCAATACTAATTTCAGATTTTTCATTAACTAATTACTTATTATATAATGAAAAAAAGCTCGATCACTGAATCTAATGTCTACAGCATTAAATGGCGAGAAAATTTTCATTAGCGAATTCGATTTTTTTTTTTTTTTAAGAGATCGGTATTATTTCTTAAAAACGTTTTTCTATTCGATAAGTCCAGTTGGTTCTTTTCGAAAGATATGCCGATTGTTTATTTCGACAAAATTTACGGGTAGTCGAGTTAAAAGAAGAAAACGAATAGATGATTACCGGATTGTATTCTCGAATGTCTGAAGGAGGAATGGATTGAAGAGTCAACTGAATCAATCATTTAACATATATGATTCGTCCAGTCATTAGAAACAAAATAAGAACTAGTTTTATTAATTACGTTTGAACCTTTTTAACATTTAATAAAATAAAAGATGTTACCAACCAGAGAATTAAAATCGCATTTCTTCAATAACTATCGATTTAAAATGGAAAAAATGATACCGTTATAAAAAGAATAAAAAGAATAAAAATGATATGCCTCCCGGCCCCTTTTGCCGTTTAAGATTTTTGAGGCGGTTGTCATCTCCTTAGGGAATTAGCATAAAGAGAAATGCATTTATGATAAGGACCTATCCTCATCGAAGACAATGTTGACTAGATATGACGTTTTCTGAAAAAGTCATTGGATACTTTTCATTTGGATATATATGTAAGTTACATATGATGACTGATATCTTTCCATTTTTAACATTTTGTTTTCCTTCTTATCTTTTTGTGCTTATATATGAACTTTTTCTGTTATTAAAAGTATTTCATGTTAATGATATGTATCAACGTAAATACAATATATAATGTGCCATATATAACGCATCGATTAAAATGAGATAAATTAGTCGTCCTGAATTTTTACGATTTCTAATAAAAATTTCTTGTGCGATTTTGAGAGAAACGAAAAGGACGTGTAAGCTAACAATATTATTAGAGCAGTAAACAGAAAAATATTCATTATTGCATAATCCTGTTGAGTTACCATGTGTAATACATCGAATCGTTATAAATAATTGATATAAGAAAAATAATTCGACATGATTTGCTTCAATTATTGATCATTACGTAAATACGTACAATAATCCATATATAATAATCACATATACATCTTATACCTTCTTTCTCTTATTTCTTCTCTCTCTCTCTCAACCCTTCTTTCAGACCCATCTCCTATCACCCATTCTCTTTTTGTCTTTGCCACCTTTTCTCGCTCGTCGCATAATTCATTACTTTTTCAGATTACCTTATTCGATAGCTTCTTTTATTATTCAGAACGCATTGTTATAAAATATAACATTGATAAGTGGAAAAATTTGAATAAAGAATTTAAAAAACAAATCATATACTTTTATTGATTCTTTTAACTCTATTAATTATATGGAACAGTCATAAGAACATTCATACCAACTTCTTAGGATGAGACGAATATATCCTATGTGCAAATCGGCCATCATCACTGGCCACTTCTAATGGCCATAAGAATGTTTCTAATTAAATGCCGGCCGATTATCGACAATATATATTACAGTTATCCGTTTTACCAGGGATCACTAAAAAAGATTTCTGTTTACCGATTTTCGATAAAGCAGATTTCTTTTTTTTTTATATTAGAGTAATGATGAAAAAAGTTATTCGTTATCGATTCATGATAAAGTATTAATCAACAACAAAAAAATTTTCTTTTGAACAATGATTGTACACAGAGCCCTTTGCTACTGACTAATGGTTAATTAGATACTTACTTCATCAATAGTCAGCAAAGTAGATTCCTATTTAATCAACAACCTGTACCGAAATATTTTTTTGGTAGCCTTCGGTAACGTAGATTCCTTTATACCGTAAGCCCTGATGTAAATTCTTGTTTTGCCATCATTCGGTATTAAGATACCTCTTTTATTAGACGTGAGAAATGTCTGTTACAGTAGGTTTTGTTTAATTTTCATAGTTTTATTGTTTGAGCATATAATAGGATAAAATAATAATAATTTTCTATCAATCAAGTACAAATATTTGATAATTATAGAAAACCATTCTAGTGTTCGCAGGAGGTTGTAATATATTATTTTAAACTACTGAAACAAAATATGCTTAAATCTATTCAATTAATTATAGAAGCGATCAATCCCAAATAAGTGGTGCATGTGCATGAATGTTACAGACAAGCATAATAAAACTACTCTTGAAAATTATTTATTATTACACATGATTTTTGCAAAGGATAAACCATTTTCTAAAAATCTAATAAAATAACCTCGTGTAAAATAACTTTATCTTCCGGATGAGTCTTTGTTAACCAAAATCAGACAAATATTGTGATCTTTCATGATATATACTGCTGCAACATATTATTAATAATCTGCTTCATTTCTCTTTTCTTTGAATAAAATTTGTTATTCTATAGGAAGTAGAAAAGATATTATCCTACATAAAATATTATATTCCATATTCCATTATAATTTATAATACATTAATATAATATAATTAAATATTTCATAATTTAAATTTATTTTTAAATTGTGTAATGTATATACGTATGGAATCTTCTGTCCACTCGTGTTAGTTCCAATTCTAAACGATCTACTACATATTGTGGTAAACAATGAATCGGATTTACTTTATTCAATGGATAATTAGTATGCGATAACGAAAATGTAACATTCCAAATAATGTATGAATATTATCAGCGATATCATCACGTCTATCGCCAAAGCTTCCACTATCAATATCTTGACACGTCAAAACTTTATCTACCTATAGTACAAGAAATGAAGATATTTGTATATGGTAGGAGAAGTGCCTAACGTATCTTTAAAACATTATTTTTTAATTATACGTTAATTATACGTTTTAATTTTTTAATTCAGCCGTGAAAAGCTTTCAATTTATCTATATCGTCATCAACCACACAGTCTTTCAACTGTTCCTTCGCTCGACACTCGATGTTCAACATTGCTGAAGTAAAACATCCGATGTGCTCTCCCACACTCATGCCCAGTGGTTAATATGTTATGTAATTGTACTTTTCTCTCTTTCACACGTGCCATACACGTGTACATTTGTTTAGAGTACGAGGCAACAATCTTCGTCCAAGGGCGCTTGGAAGTTGCACGTGGAATAATATTCATTCTGATCGCTATCGTAGTTTACATTTATATTTATATATTATACAAATTATATGCCATAAATTGTAGAAACCGCATGTACCATCGTAACTTTATGTACTTTTGTAATTTCTTTGTACTCTCTGCAAAGTACCCATTTTGAACGCTTTGCACCTTCCGCAGTTTCACTTTGGACTTCACTTTCGCTTTCTATAATTCTAATTTTTCGTCGTCTCACACCTTTTACTTCCTCATTATCTTCTCCACTGGATTCGTTCGTTTAGTGGCGTAATCCGACGTGAATCAATGTAATTTTTTCATCCAAAGCGGCAAAATTAAGGTTCGTCCGTACATGAGCTGATCTGATCTTTATCCATATTTTTAGGGCTCAAAAACTTTTCAATTATTCACTGCCAAGACTGTTTCAAGCGAATGTTGCTTGATGCTGGGACTAACTAAACTGAGCTAAGATTTGGCTAAAAATGTAAGCCGAGCCTAGTCCACAAAAGTATTTCCGAGAGAAATATCTTATCGCAAATCGTAAATAAGCAGATCAAGTTATTAAAGACCGTAGCAGCGTCGCTCGAGTTGATATTTCAAATCAGCCGGGCGCCATATTGGCGCCGCTCAAATGCAAACGGTTAAAAATGGCGATTGCAGGCTCGGAATTTTTCCATGATAATTAATTTGTTTTTCGTATTTCCAAAAACTACTGAGATAACGCAATGTCTTTAATGGATCCTGGAGAATAATTCTGGCCTTGTCTGTTGAAGTGCATCATTCAGTTTTTCCAGCTGATGACAGTAGACTTCCGAATTAATTGTTGCGTTATCCGGTAAAATCTCAAAAAAAAAAACGATTCCTTTAAAATCCCACCAAACACACAGCATTACCTTTTTTTGATGGATATTGGCTTTGGAAATGCTTTGAGCCGGTTCATCTTTTTTGCTCCATAATCTCTTGCGTTCGACATTGTTATATACAACCCATTTTTCGTCCCCAATAATGATGCGCTTCAAAAATAGATCATTTTCGTGACGTTTGAGAAGCGAATCACAGATGTCATCGCAACGACAAAACTTTCTCTCAGTGAGAACATGGGGAACCCACATATCGAGCTTCGCGGTTAAACCCAGGCCTTTCAAGTGGTCATAAACAGTTGAATTTGATAAATTTAATCTCTCGCCGATCTCATGTGTTGTTATTCGCCGGTTTGCATCAACTAATGCCTTTATCATGTCTTTATCAGCTTCAACCGGTCTTCCAGAAGGTGGTGCATCTTTGACATCAAAATTGCCGGATCGAAATTTTGCAAACCAGTTATGACACTGGTGTACTGGCAACACATCTTCTCCATACACATCGGTTAATTTCTTTCTGGCTTAAACAGCATTTTTACCTTTTCTATAGTAAAAAAGTAAAATATGACGAAAATGCTGCTTATTGCTCTCCATATTTAAAACGGCACCAATCAAAATTAAATCATTGTATTCGGATACAATCATAAAATATACTTTACATTTCTGTTTATTGCCATATTGGTCGATCGTTTGGACAACAATGATTAATATGACCAATCAAAATTGCCGTAAGGTAGAGAAAGGAAACATGGCGTACGAGTCGCTTCTAATGGCGTGGCCAATCAATATTAGCAACAATTAAAGAAAAGAATCATACCCCTGCGAACCGGAACTAGCGAGGCTGCAAGAAGTGAATTCTTCCATCTTTTCCTCGTGTTCTCGAATAAGCCGATGTTGGTGCAGGTACAGGTGACTTAGAGTTCCGTGGTGACTTTGGACGTGGAAAAGCCCCGTAAATAATTTTTGAAAAATAAAATAATCAAAATCAGACTATTTCTAATTCTTTATATTTCTGTTTTTTACTCCTTTACTACTTGTTATTTATATTCCATTGTTAATGTTTAATAAGAAAACTATATCATCCAAAATATACATATGAAATAGTTGAGAATAATTTAAACAACTCCTTTAAATTGATAACATTCTCCTCATTCCATAGATTGAAATCATTGTTGGAATTCATTTTTGTAAGATAAAGAAGAATGATAAAGTATACTTATCTGTTTTTCACATTTGGTAATTATATTAAAGTTATTTTTTAAATAGCTAACATGTGTAAAACACTGTACAATTTTATAACAGTATAATACATTTGCTCTGAAGAGAAAAACTAGTCAACAATATTAAAAAAAATAGTAAGATTTAGTAATAGATAATTCTGAAACGTTCAAATAAAGATTATTCAATGGTTATGGCATTGATATAGGAGAGAGAGAGAGAGAGTTTGAAGGCAGAAAAGAAGAAGCTTTATTTATAAAAAACATCTGTTTTCATTTTAAAAATAATTTGGCACACCTTATAGTTTAAACTTTAACTCTATCTTATAGATGAAAAGATTTAAATAACTATATCATCAAAGAATATATCATTAGTTTTATTTTTAACTTATAATATATATATATATATATATATATATATATATATATATATATATTGTTGTATAGAAATCAATCTCATCTTTAAAAATTGAACTTCGGTCAGTCAAATCAGACGAAAATGTTCATAAACTATTTTTTTAAATATTTCTATATGAGATAAATTTTGTTGAGATAGTAATAATAGATATGTGGGTAAAAGAATTTATTATTTCTTGAATGATATTCATTTCTTCTCAGTTATCTCTTTATTCAATTTTTAGATAGTATTGAATTTGTTCTTGTCGTCAAAGTTGTCTCTTTCTCCCTCTACATTTCTCATCAATCACACAAAGAGAACGCATGCAGGCGCACATTATTGAATACTCATAAATACGAGCAAACGAATCAGATTTCTTTCGACAATATTTTGCAACTTTTGCAAAATTAATTTTCTTGTCTTCTACTTTGCATGTTCTTCGTTTACTTTTTTTTCTATATGACCATAATGAGTGCATTAACATAATCTATAGAGTTTTCCAAACTGTGATCAGGATTGTTATATTATTCGTTTTTTAAATTTAGTTTTTCTAAAAAACTGGTTATTATGACTTTCGAGACGATGAACAATGATCGGACGTTCGAATTGGAGAGTTGTTAACGTAATTAGAAATTTTTTTATAATACGATCTTAATGAATAGAAAAGCACTGAGTAAGGTATTATTGTATGAGCTTATTTATCTGCACTGTAAGTAATGGAAGTGTCGAAAAGTCTAACTTCTTCATTGAATCTTGATACAATGAAAAATTTCTTTACATTGTCGAAAAACCGATAATGATTAGGGGAGTCATTTAAACATCTAATTATTGGAAGAAAGGAACTTGGACAATTGTATAATTAAAATGGAATGAAAGAGCTAACGAAAATATTTCCACAAAAAATTGGGTTAAATATATGTAATATTTAAGAAAATGGAAAGTAATAATTCCATAACGATGAATGCTAACTTTCCATTTTAATTACAAATAACCGAGATAATAAAGAAAAGTATAATCTCCGATTAATCGAAATAATTATAATTATTTAGTGGAACTGAAAATTAGATATCATCACTGAAAATTTTATCGACCTCAGATAGATAATTTCTTTTTGTATATCGTCAGGCGTATATTCGACGGATATGTTATCAAGATTTTATTTCAGGTAATAGAGTATACTTTAATAAATGTAGTTTTTTCAACAACCGTTGTTAGGGTAGACTTCTGTTGTATCGACATCAGGTAATGTTATTTATATTGTGACGCCTCCAATTAGGTCTTGAATAGCTGTAAAGTAGCCATAGTGCCAGCAGCCCCACAATTACACAAACTTAATCACGCGGCTATTTGTCGGTCAATCTTTTCGGAATCTTACCCGGGAGGCTGGCTCTTTTTTCCTCTTTTTCCTTCACAATAGGGCAGTTAAACTGCACGATGAAAGATTTTCTTTAACTTAGTTATTCAATGAAATGATGAGAGAGTCTCCGAATATCATTCCTCGCGTCTATATTTCTTGCATGGATTTCTACTATTGACCCTTGAATTGTTTCCCTCTTGTTAGCGATAACTGAGGAATAATAGGATGAAGCAATTCTCGGTATTCGACACCCTTTTCTTCTCTTTTACGAATTAATTTATTTAGTATAAAATCGGTGATGGAAATTTACAATGAATAACAAGATTATAAGTCTTAAGTATCTTAACTGCTAATTGTAAGGAACTGTGTTTAGCGACTGACTGCAACGAACTGATGATAACGGCTGCATGATTTTCATACGTTTCATATCAAAATTGGTTTAACATGATGACGCAATTATTGAATTCTGTTATTAAATATTATAATAGAATCACTCATTAGATTAAAATTATTCTTTAAGTATGAATACTCAAAGGCAAAACCTTGATGATGAACGATGCATTAGGCTTGTTACAAATATGTAATTTAAAACATATTTTTAATGTTAAGGACAATTTACAGAAATGTGTGTTTCAGCTAATGAAAATATTTAATTTGTTGCTATGTGCGTGAGTGCGAAAGAGTGACAGAATTAGGATGAAATAAAATAAGAGAAAATGGAAAGAAGGACATTTTCATATGATTCGTATATCAATATAATGATAATTAAATGTGCAATCATTGACAACTGCCGCAGATCATATCAAATTGTTTTTCTTTTCGTGCATGTCCGGTATGGCTGTCACAAATGTTACTTTAACCATTATCTAATAACGAAAGCGTGATGTTATTCGCTTTTCTTTCCTGCGATAAAGTGGCCACTGTGATTGTACGCGTGGAATTTTTGTGGTACATATAACAATACGACTCGACTAATTTAAAAAGATTTAAATAATAAATACGACATGTTATATATAGCAATCATATATGTAGATTGTAACATATAACGATAATCACTTCTTTAGAATATCTTCAGTAAGAAGAAAATTATTATATATCAATAATTCTTTCACGAGATCGGTCGTCAAACAAAAAAAACAGTCGCGTGCTAAGCTGTTGATAAATTACTTTACTAGTAAATCGGGAAGCTTAGTCAATTGCTGTAATCAGAAATGAAATTACATAAATCTATGTTACAGTTTGCTTCGACATCGGCCCAGAGTGTTAGGCTATCTGGAATATGTGAATTCACGTTTGATTCGATCGCTTCCTCGTTTTATTCGTTTTTTATCATCTCTCAGTCCGTTTGCTAGAGCGGACAATATATAATAATTTTATTTTTCATCAAAAGTATTTTGTCGGCATGAATATTGATGTATATCGATGTATACCATTACATTGTATAACATGTAAATTGTATTAAGTTAAACGAGATACATTAGTTTTCTTGTCTGTAAATTCTAATTTTAGAAAGAGAGAGAGAATCAGTAAGAATGCAAGTATTTATAATGACATAATCTCAAGGCAAATTTCCTAATGTAAACATTAGGCTCGTAATCAGAGGCTCCGAGAAAGGAGACAACTAGACATTCAAAATCGATTATTATTTACTCATTTGCCATAATGTTAATACGCTACTCTTATGTATGCCCCATTTTCCTTGTTTTCTTACACTTATTTCATGTCATTCTCTTTTTTTCTCTCTCCTTCTCTAAGAATCTTCGACCGAGAGATAAAAATCACACGGTGTCTTACACATTTCAGAAAAATTTTATAAACTGTTGAGGATTCCCGCTAAAGATCTTTCTAATTGACCGTTATAAAGTAAGGGATAAATACAGGACGAGATTTATTTTACAGAAGGATTCTGTTTTATCGGTCCCAATAAACAAGAAATTATCTCGCTGAACGTATCCTACTAAAATATTGATCCTTTATAGTGGTCATATAATACTAAGATATCACCAATCTCATCGTACTTGGTAAAATAAAATTTTAATACTTCATTACGAAATGAATAATTGAATTCCTCTTACAATCACAGTTTGTTTACCTCGTCAGACTTTGATCAATCCAATATTCCTAATCCGATTAGACAAATATTTAGTACATCGCCTTACAACATGCCTTTCATAAGGTAAAGGTTAATTAAGAGAACATTACAGAGAAGAAAATCTATGACGATGTATTTTTGTTATATTACTAGAAAAACAATAATTTATACAAACTTTAAATATAACAATAATAACGATCTTCAAGGTGTATAATAATACATGAACATTACATAAAATTATATGAAATGACAAGTAGGCGGTTTTTATTTTATACAGATAATAATATGATTCTACTACAGATTGTATGCTATTACTCACAAAATTCGTTATGTGTAAATATATTAATTATGTATTACACACATATATATATATATATATATATATATATATATATATTTATGCATATTCTATGTTTTAATTAATTTCTTTTTTCAAATTTTAATCTTATTGGTTTCGTCGGTTTTAATGTGATGCTCACCTTTACATCTATTTTTTCAATTTCTATTGGATTATTTATTGTAACTCTGAATCTTTTTATCAATGTAGCGATGACTGTTGCTATCTCTATCATAGCGAAATGTTGGCCTAAAAAAATAAAATTAATTGTAAATGCAATTTATTTTGGAATTTTCTGATATATACTTTCAAATAATTTATAGACGTATGCAATTACCTATGCAATTTCTTCTACCGTAACTAAATGGAAAGAAACACTTAGAACAATTCCTTTCGGGTAGGAACCTATCGGGATCAAATAGTAATGGCTGTGGCCAATATTTCGCGCATCTATGTAGTTTATAGATGAAAAAAACTACTGAACATCCTTTCGGTATTGTCCATTTTGAAGTAACTTAATATAATTAATAAATAAATATTAGAACTATAAAATTCGTTCATATTATTAATAATGAAATATTAAACGTAAAACAATGAAAAGATATATATTTAATCATTTTGAATGCTGAGATACCTTCTATATCTTGTGTTACTTTACGGGCGATGATAGGAGCTGCAGGAAAGAGGCGTAACGTTTCTTTGATTACACGTTCCAATAGTTTCATACTTTTAATGTCATTATATGTCAACGGAACATATTTTGGATCATTCGAGCAGTAAATTTGATTTACTTCCTCATATACTTTGTCCTTTGTGATCGAAGATTTGAAAGACATGATAAGAAATTAATATGAATATAATTTATGTCGGATACGTGATGACCAATTTATTAAGAAAATGTTATGTATACGTACTTGAATTTCCGGGAATGTTGCAAGCATTAAGAGGACAAAGCTAATGGTTGTGGCTGAAGTTTCGCTTCCCTGAAAGTAATATACAGTTTTCCTTAATTGACATTATTAAAAACAATGTTATTGCTATGAAAAATAATAAATACGACTTACAGCTAAAAGTATTGTATTCATTTCATCGCGAATATCTTTCTCCGTATATACTTCTCCTTCGTTTGATAACTCGAATAAAAAATCGAAAAGTGTCTTCTGTTTTTGTCCTTGAAAGATGAACAAGAATGTATCATTAGTAAATGACATGATTGAAAATTAAATTTTATTAAAGGTATATTGCTTATTTTTACCTAACTGTTCCGCCGTCAATTGCTGATTAATTTTACATCTTAAAATAGATTCCATTTTTTCTTTGATTATCTTTAGGAACAAGAAATAGCGATATGTATAGAAAATATTATATTAAAATTTATTAATTTTGAAAAGAAGTAATGGAATTTTAAAAATATTTGCTTTTATGATACCTTGTTTGTTATGTTATCCAGGTAAGCTAAGCATGCCTGAAATTTCTTTCCTCTAGCAGTGTTATAAAAAATTATATTCGGATGTAACCATAATTTAAGGATTCTTTCTATTGATATATCCATCATACTGAAAGTGCACACAAAAAATGTTAGAAGTATATATTACAAACTACATAATATATTACAAAAATAAAAGTATCATTATTATTACCCTCTTATTGATTCAGCTAATTTACAATCCGGATTTGTCAGCGAATTTAGTTGCGTATCCAGCGTGAGATCTTGCGATATAAAGTTTAGCAAAATTATAGTAAATTCAAACAAATGTACATAAATTTTATAGACATTAAAAGTTTCTAAAATAAAATACCATATATAACATCCAAAGTACAGCGAAAGACATAGTCAAAAATGTCTAATTCTTCTCCAACAAAAGTTTCTAATTTTTCCATTAATGCGATAGAATGATTAACATATACATCCATATGTGACTTTATATTTTTCATAAGGAACATTTTATTTAAAACTTTTCGACGTGAATCCCATACTGATGCTAAAATCAAATCAAAAGGAAAGCAATTAATCTTTAATTTACATATTTCACTTACTTTACATAATTTACATATTACTTTAATTTACATATTTTATTTAATTTGTTCGTCTATACGTACATGTTTATAATAAAAGAGTAAAGGAGAAAAGATCTTGTGCATGTTCATATAATACTTTCATTTGTATGTGTAAGTAAAGGAGCAAAAATTTTTTACTACTCGATTTCATAAGATAAAATGGTACAGAAAAGAATATATTAGATAGTACATACTTAATATAATTATTTTTGTACTAGTAAACAATGTGGAAGATATATACTTCACCTGGAGCAGTTAGCAATCCATTGCCCACAACAGGTTTCAATTTTTCATATTCCTCGCTCTTATCAGTAATATTTGAACTATTGAGTACAGTCTTCCGAAAAAAAAAAAAAAATACAAAATGAAAAGATTATGAAATTATTAAGAATTATTAAAATAACACTAACAGATCTTACCTTGATATATTCAGGATTTTCTATTACTAAAAATAATTTCGAGCCTATCCATACACGCCACAATAATTGATAATTCTTACCAATATTTAATATTTGTTTGAATAGATCTAGAATAGAGATTATAACTAATTATTGTATGAAATATTTAAATATAAAAGATTTTATGATATAAATTTACCTGTTGTGTCGCCAATAAATAGATGAGCATTTCCAATTATAGGATATGCTTTTGGTCCAGGAATTCCTTTGATAATAGTAAACATATGTAATTTATTTAAAAAGTATTCTGCTATTCCATTGTATAGTCCAAATAAAATTGTTAGAATAATAATTAATATTATGGTGAAATACATGATGAATTAGACCAATAGGAATATATATAAACAACTTAAATATAATGAAAATAATCTTATATCCCTAATAAGAATTGTTGAGATTTACGGATAATTTGATTGCACCGCGCAACGACTCCTACTACACCTCTGTCCTTACAGAAACTGAGGATGGGATAGAAATGCGAGGAATATTTAAGGAAAGCATCAATCTGACTTTGCTCACGTGATTACCGCTTACATCAGGCATTTCATTTTGATTGGACAAGAACAGTCACGAAAGATCGGAGATGGCACCAAAATTTTGATTCTGTCCCCACTTCTTATTAATACAAGAAATGCGATGACTGGACATTGCGTTATAAACCGATTGTAAATTAATTTTTTAGTAGAATGTCGAATTTCGTATAAATCCAATGTTTATTCACTTTTGGTTTTCATATATACTTCTGCTTTAATTGTGTGAATGTAAACAAAAGTTTAATTGATATTAAAAATTGAGTA